>NC_089750.1:54567296-54609796 GCF_040412425.1 Macrobrachium rosenbergii
CGCTGGGACGAATAATGACACTCCCGATGCATTTTAAGTCCAAGTTCAGCTGCGATGGGAATGAGGGGTGAGAAGAGGTGAAATATAAAATGTCAAAAATGTTGGCTGTTGTAACTGAAGCAACTATCTTAACAGGAAAGGGAGAGAGAGAGAGAGAGAGAGAGAGAGAGAGAGAGAGAGAGAGAGAGAGAGAGGTGTTAATCAGAGAGAGAGAGAGAGAGAGAGAGAGAGAGAGAGAGAGAGAGAGAGAGAGAGAGAGAGAGAGAAGAGAAAATTTATCGTTTGTCATTCAGAATTAACCTGGGTTGGTCAGCTGGTGTATATATATATGTGTTTGTGTGTGTACATACACACACTTATATTCATCTATATACACAAACGCACACACACACATATATTTATATATATATATATATATATATATATATATATATATATATATATACATATATATATATATATATATATATATATATATATGTATATATATATATATATATATATATATATATATATATATATATATATATATATATATATATATATATATATATATATATATATATATATATATATGTATGTATGTATGTATGTATGTTGTCGGTTGTTGGTCTTAATCTTCCCATCAAAGGTTTCGATGAATTAATAAGATGCTACGTTTGTCCAATCTCATCTTTGACGAAATAATTCTCTGACTCCCTGGTTCACCGAATGGTGAGTGGGTCTAATGAATTGAATACTTCGTTAACACGAGGAACCAAGTGGAGAGCAAAGCATAGAACAACAAAGGTCTGTTTTCTTTTTGATTACGTAACAGTTTGCTTTACAGGCTTCAAGAAACGGCCCATTAAAAAGACTTCCCCAATTTAGTGAAATTCCTGCTACAAAGAAGTCTGATTCAGTATACTAAACCTCAGCCAGACACTGCCAATTTGATGCACAGAATATTTTTTCCATATACCTTCATATACAGAGAGAGAGAGAGAGAGAGAGAGAGAGAGAGAGAGAGAGAGAGAGAGAGAGAGAGAGAGAGTGGAAAAATGATGCGTAGTGAAACAAATAGACGTATAATAGATATAGGATGAGAAGCCTTTCATGCAACGCTCATCTTACCTTTCTATGGGCTTGCGTTAAAAGGTATAGGTCCTAGGCAGGTTTCATAGATACCAGCATACAATGCCTCGTATAAAAACTGCGATAATTTCTAAACTTTTTAAAGGATAATACATTAGACAACTAGTCTTTTGATACAACCAGTTTAAAAAATTTTTTTCAGAAGACTTCATAGTTTCTTTGTTAATCAGTATTTTAGATTTTAGCGCATTTGCAGTAAAAACTGTGGTCTAATGCTCAAACTCTAAATATGTAATTAATGACAGTTGTTCTTGAAAAATTAAGTTTAATTTTACAAAACTAATAAACATGTACCAGTGTCGAGGCAAAGACACAAATCTCTTAGGTCACTGGGCCCGAATACTGGCTAAAGTTTATCTGTGGCTTCGGTGTAAACATCACACAGCCAAGAAGACCAGCCAATGAAGATGGATTTAGGAGCATAAAATGGCGACTCTCAAGGCAAAAGTAAAGTTTTATTGGATCGAGATGATTAATGGACTTTGTAGCATGGCATAAAGAAGCAATTATTGCTCAGTCCCCAACATTTAATAAAGAAATTTTAACATCACGGGTTTAGGAAGAGAAATAGATCGTACCATAAAGTAATATTTGAGTTCTCAGCAGACTCATTATTTTGAGAGAGTTATATGACTAAAAGCCTTCCTCAGGACAATAAGGTAGACAGCGTGAAATTTTCAGGATTATCTAAGGTTGCCACGCACTATATATTTTAAGCGTTGACATGTTTGCCATAAACGTGTTATGCTTGATTTCCCCCCCCCCCCCTCTCTCTCTCTCTCTCTCTCTCTCTCTCTCTCTCTCTCTCTCTCTCTCTCTCTCTCTCTCTCAGACCTGTTGCATGGCTTTACGATATTAGTGAGTAATGATTGTGGGATTTGTATAAATGTTTTTCTTTTTGTATTCATTTTCCAAATTAGTTAAACAAGCTCAGTAAATTTATTCAGTTTGTTTAGTATATAACGGTTTTCGAAGTTATTGACCTTTCTCGTGACACTTTCATATGATGAAATCAATTGTCCATTCGTAATTATTTCGCACCGACTCCCTTTCACGTGTATGCAATTTTTTTTCAGTAAAGAAAGCTCAAAATATATTAAGTACTTTATAGCTATTTTTCGCGTTCAGAGATGCGAAGATCGACGCAAAAAACTGCAAAGATCACTGTTTCCATAATCATCACAATCAGCTAAAATTTCTCATATTTGTTCACGGAGATCAATAATAGTAAGATTAAGGGTTCATCATTCTGGAATTCTGTTTCACATTCTTTCCTCGTCTGTTAAACATCATGAGAAAAGAGACAGTACTGCTGATTCGCTAGGGATTACTGTAGACCCTTTTTAGTTTCTTTCCTATTCTCTTGAACTTTGATGTACCATGCTCCGAAGTACCGATATCATTACATGACCCTGGAATTACTACGGTTTCAGTGCAATCGCACTTCATACATTCCGTAAGAATAGGTTTCCATACGAACTAAATTTCTTTCCTTCATTGCCGTATTTATTCAGGGCATCGCCAGAACAGATGCCACCGATATAGATCAAGAGCTAGGTGGACTGTGTTTCAGATGACTTTCGGGTTGCCGGTTCCGTAATGTTTCAAGAATTGGCCAGTATGCCAAAGTCATTATTTTGGCTTCTTGCTTGACCTCTTTCTTTTTTGCCCTTACGTCTACTCTCTCTCTCTCTCTCTCTCTCTCTCTCTCTCTCTCTCTCTCTCTCTCTCTCTCTCTCTCTCTCTTCTATGCTGCACTTCTTATGGTTTTTCCATAAAACATTTCATCGAGTCCAACAAGGTAGCATATTATGTTTTTTTCACGACTATGATGTACAAAAAACTTCGAAATGTTGAATGTTAGGAATTGCTGTCTAACGCACCATGGGAAGAATCATGTTGTTAAGTTGTTTTGGGGATGTGCTTCCACACCAGTAATTAGCAAGAATACACGGGATTGTGAAATGAAAATTTTTCGTCAAGTGACTTAAGCTGACCGCCTCGAATCTATGGCTATTTCCAGTTTTACCTTTACTGATTATGAAAATTAGATGGCATAAGTGACTGAGATTTCTTTTTTCTGTTGTTGTTCCTGTGGTGATAGGGATTACAAATACATTAATATAGTCTTCCCATCTTCGTTATTAGAAGTGGTGGTGAATTCATGACATATTCTCCACAATGCATTTTTAGCTATTTTACCAAAACGATTTTCTATGTCGATGTATACATAACTTTCATAATGAAACGATGAAAACCCTGCCTTACACCTTCCGCCCCTATTTGTTTCTGTTGGGCGACTGTAGTAACAGGATTCTGTCCTTTACGAACTGCTACTGTTATCAAAAGTGGCTATGAAACCATATCAAGCGACAGGGGAACATGGGACATGCGATGGCGATGGCTAACGTAAAGTTATAATTAGATTGTTAGAAGAACTGGTGGGCATAACCATACGCTCTTTTCACATATATAGCTAAGGATTTTTCACTCATACATCTACTTTAGTCGTCAGTGAGCACAGACCCTTTCTGGTAAAAAGAAAAAGTCATGCAACAAGGAAAGTTTTAAAGAGACATTTCACCATAACGCCTCCGCAGAATAAACACGGTTCATGACGTCATATAATGACGATATCATGACGTCATCTACAAAGCGATGACATGAATCGATGCTGCCTTCCTTAGTATAAATGCGCATGCAGACGGTTGCTTGGAGACTACCACAAACAATAATGCTCCTCATAGAAATGACGCGGTTTGTCGCTCTTGATTATTTATGGCCACTGAAATAATGACCACAGAAGCCCTTTTATGTTGTTGATGCCTCGTTTTCACCGTTGAACTTCATTCGATGTAAGTAGTAAGTTTTGACCCGTCATGAAATTTGTCATATTTTGTCCTGCGTGCACTGGAAAAGATAAGTTTTGTTGGGTACCAATAGATATAAACGTAACGGAGAGTAAATCAGCAGGTAACTTAGTGACCCACTAATCACCAAGCGGCATGCCGATATTGATTCCATTTTTTTTTATTTTGAGACAAATTCCAAAATATGAAAACACCAGTAAAGAAGTTTCAACAGATGGCACAGAAGAATTGGTAGTAATATTCTAAAATGATCAACTTTACTCTCAGGGATATGTCACCAAATATGCAGAGAAAAATCAAACTGGTATATATTATTTGAGAATTACCCACGTTGCTTTTCGAAAACTGGTCAACCTTTACCGTCAGAAGATAAGGCTTTGCTCCTTGGGCCATGAAGAAATTATTTATATAGGAAACATTTCTTGGAAACTAAGGGGAGTAACTATCCCATCCCCAAAGTTCTTACTTTGTTTTTCTTAATCCAAGTTCTTTCATTTACAAGGAATAAAAGGGTCTTACTCACAAGATGTCTTTCATAATAATTCAGAGATCATCCTTATGACCAGTTACGGCATTTTATCTTTAACATTTCTTTATAATAATAATTGCATGAAGAAGGTATGAATCAGGATTTTTTGATAAAGTTAAATGATTTTTTTTAAAAACAATGAATTATCACAGTAATTTAGGGAAAATTCATCGTATTACGCCTTTGTGTTTGTTACATACTACTCATTATATATATACATTATATATATATATATATATATATATATATATATATATATATATATATATATATATATATATATATATATATATATATATACATATATATATATATATATATATATATATATATTATTACGTTGAAAACTTTATTATAATTTCCTTTGGTAGCTGCTGACAATAATTACAGCCTTTAGATGATTTTATGTGTTAGAGAGTTCCAGTTTTTTTCACGGAAACCAGGCAGTGCTAAGCCTCCCTGAAGGGCGGTGATGAGGATTTAGTAATTTTATGTGCAGAACCGCTCAAAGTATATAGGTGAACGCTATTATTATTATTATTATTAAAAAGGATGGCTGTATTATGCGAATTTATCTTATATAGTGTCTTTTCTATCTTCCTTATGATTCGCTTTTCAGGCTCAGCGATGTTAGTCAGCAACTGGCCGATATTCACGTTGGAAAAGGATAGTGTGCGGAATATGGGAAGTCTTTTATTAAAATATCCAATCAGAAATCGTTCGTCTGGATTCAGGTTCTATTTTAGGTACCGTTGACATGTTTCGACCGGCTCGTTGGTCATCCTCTGGACGTAGATGCAGAAGGTCTGAAGAAACGAGGTGCTCGGGTTGGTATTTATAGGGGGGTCTTGATCGGTGCTGAATTATGATTGGCTGCCCGGGGCATGTACCCTCGGGCGGAGCCTATTTTCCCAGGCCGATGTGCGAGCGGCGTTGTACAGTAGTGCTGGGGATGAATGGAAAAATTTCGATCCTCCGATGCCGAATTTTGATTCGCACGTTCGCTATGGGGATCGCTCGATACATGTTTCCTGGCTGCCGTGGGGAGGAGAAATATTTCCTGCGTGATGTTGAGGGTTGGTTTCTCCTTCCCAGTGGGCAATGCTTCCAAGAGGCGTAGGCAGCGGTGGTCGGTAGTTTGGTCAATTATCACGCAGGAAATATTTCTCCTCCCCACAGCAGCCAGGAGACATGCACCGAGCGATCCCCATAGCGAACGTGCGAATCAAAATTCGGCATCGGAGGATCGAAATTCTTCCATTCATCCCCAGCACTACAACGCCGCTCGCACATCGGCCTGGGAAAATAGGCTCCGCCCGAGGGTACATGCCCCGGGCAGCCAATCATAATTCAGCACCGATCAAGACCCCCCTATAAATACCAACCCGAGCACCTCGTTTCTTCAGACCTTCTGCAACTACGTCCAGAGGATGACCAACGAGCTGGTCGAAACATGTCGACGGTACCTAAAATAGAACCTGAATCCAGACGAACGATTTCTGATTGGATATTTTAATAAAAGACTTCCATATTCCGCACACTATCCCTTTTCCAACATGAATATCGGCCAGTTGCTGACTAACATCACTGAGCCTGAAAAGCGAATCATAAGGAAGATAGAAAAGACACTATATAAGATAAATTCGCATAATACAGCCATCCTTTTAATAAGACCTGTTTAAAAGAGGGTCTACTCCTTCATATTATTATTATTATTATTATTATTATTATTATATTATTATTATTATTATTATTATTATTACATAACACTGATACTGATACTATTGCTGCAATCTGTTTTTTTCATGATTATTATGATAGCATTTAAACGTGTCAAGACATTATTATTATTATTATTATTATTATTATTATTATTATTATTATTATTATTATGGCACTGATACTTATACTATTACTGCAATGTCTTTTATCATGATTATTATGAAAGTCAGCATTTAAACGTCATTATGTCATTCTTAGCATATTTTTTCTATTTTTATTACTTTCTTTTTTTTACGTCTGACAATCCATGTGTGTTGAGAATTTTAAAATAATTAATATGTTCAGAATCTGCGCAGAAATGCACTGATATGGATTCATGCATTTCTTTCCGTAAGTATCTTTTGATAAAAGCTCGCGGACTCCATGAAATGTACAACAACTTTCTATATAGACGCTATAATCTAGACTAAACTTTAAGAATACGGTGACAGCTCGAAGGAACTCTTAAATTTTTAATATTATTTTTAACAGGGAAATATAAAAGGATAAAAATCCTAAACCTTCTATATAAAATACCTTGCTTCGTCAAGGAAAAATTCTGATTTCATTCACGTACAGTCATTTGCACATCTCTAAACGTACAAAACCATCTTTGTGGTTCCAAATTTCCAGAAATGCCATCTTCGCAAAATTCCACTGAATGCGCTCGTAGTATGCAAAGCGAATAGAGTGTCACTCCCGCACGTCTCGACATCAGCATGGGAGGAGATGGGAGGCGAGGTTCGGAGGCGAGGAAATCTTCTTCTTCTGGAGGAAAGAAACCTGATATTCTTGGCATCACGCGACAGTCGCCTTTGATCCCTCACGATCAGACCCCTTAAGCGAACGCTCAAACGACAAGTCACCTCCTTCTCTTGGTCAGGTCTGCTTTGTGGCAGTGGAAATCTCTTGTCTTCAGAGAGAGAGAGAGAGAGAGAGAGAGAGAGAGAGAGAGAGAGAGAGAGAGAGAGATCCATAATAGTCTTCCGTGTACATACAACGTTATTGTAAGCCTTAATGCTCTGAAACAGTAAAGAATTTTGTGATTATAGATTAAGGTACTCAGTGGGTTTCTCAAATTTCATTACTTAAGTGCAAATATTATAGGACAGGTTGCATTACTTTCTTGATGATGATATTTGCAACATTTGTAAACCGAACAAGGGAAAACACGTTGAAACCATATACGAGTATAACGAATCATTCAGGAGGCGTTGGAATATGTTTGACAATTCCGATGCGCTATTAAATGACTCATTGTATAAGGTACAGTAGATGACACGGAAATATGAATATCCAAAAAAGCCTTTGAATTTAAATATTTTACCAGAATTCCTTTACACCTTGTAAAGGATTAGAATAACGAAAAATCCTGTATTAAATACTAATAAAACAGGTTATACCTTATTGAGAAAACAAAAAGGTTTAATTTTATTCCTCATGCAACTCAGTGTTGTTAAAAGAACATTCTCTTTAAACCAGTCAAAAGTCACTTGTATCCTAAACTTTATATATCCAATTACTCTGATGAACGATATGCATGCAGTAAGTTATTATATAAATCTCCTCGTTGGTAGCTGGGGTTTGCTCGAATCTGCAAGCGTTGGGCTGGGGTGAGCCCAAGCTCGTGCCAGATGAATCTCACCCAAGCTCAGTAATCGGTCTCGATTCTCATCATTGGCTGTTATAGTTTCTGCATTTGGTCTTCATTTTTAATTAAAGGTTTTGTAGTGCCAAATATATTCCAAAGGTGTGAAGAAGTCTCAAAGTTAAGAGGTCTTGGCGTTGATTACAAATAAATATTAGGTATCTGTTTCAGTAATTGCTAATGAAAATTTCTAGGACAACCAAAAGGCAATTTGTGAAATTCATTCTAACTTTTATGTAAGTAAAAAATCTTGATGACGGTAACTACAAAAAAAAAAAAAAATACTTCTTAACATATCCCGATGGTAAACTGTATTGAGCTTTCTCTTTTATATTAATTTTTATTTCGTTTATGATGATCGCAGCTTAAGTAGCATAATTTCATAAGACGTAATTAAACTAAATAACAAAGTTGTCTATTTGCTTCTATAATAGTTTCAGAAAGATATAAGTAGATTTGTTTTCTTTTTGAATTTTAAATCGCGAGAAGAATGTACATGCGAATATAAATAAATATTAATGAGGCAGTGTTTGCGATTTGCAACTTACATAATCCATAATTAGTAAAATATAGAGATCATAGTTTTGAACGGATAAATGCCTTTAAGTTTCTTTTTTTTTTAAGAATTTTGTTGAGTATAAATGTCCAGAAATTAGATGTTCCCATCAGGACAGTGAATTACAATTTCATTGCTATGAGAGAGAGAGAGAGAGAGAGAGAGAGAGAGAGAGAGAGAATGTTACGGCGATATACGGCAAAATCAGAAACATGGTAAAGATGTTTGCAACTGGGTGGATCGAGGTACCATCTCTGGGGAAGACCTAACTATGATTGGATGGGCAGTTGAGGTGGCATCTTTATGAGCATATTGAGGAACCCCGGTCTTTGCTGAGCTCCTGAATGTCTGCGGGAGCCTTCTGAGGGCCCTTTGTTTATGAAATACCTCCGCCCTTCGAGGAATAACAGCGTCCCCACCGGGTGCTCTGCCATTACTCGAATATTTTTCGGTCGGAAGGTTATTTTCCCAAGGGAGGAATGAGGCAGCAGGCCAGACCTCCTGTAGTCCATGAGATTCACAATTTAGCAGCAGTAATCTCTCTTCACATTCACTAGCCTCTTTCCCCGCCTTGCCCTCTCTGGACACGTCAATAAACTATTTTGCCTCACAGCAATGTCGTTTTTCTAATCTTCTTTTACCAAGAGGATTTAAATGGGTTTTCATGGCCTATCTCCTGATGATTTCATTTCGAGGTTTCATCAGCCGTCGCCATCTTTTCTGATTTAAATTGAGTCCTTCCAGGAAAGGGAAAAGGAAATGATGGCAGCGAAGGAATCATATTTCGCATTTTCTTCTTCCCTGTGAAACCTTCCATTCTTTTCACAAAGTTTATATTTCAGGAAAGTAACTTTCGACCTGACTTTTCTTAGAAGAAAGAGTAGAATGAGTAAGTGTCAAGCATGAGATTAAAGTCCGTGATAAAGAACAGAGAACAGTCAGGTGTTTCTGTACTCTGTATTTGTAATTTGTTACCAATTATGTAAACTAGGTTATATATGAAAGTTTTTTTTCAGGGTAAAGATAAATTTAGGCTGTTATTTAATAAGTAGAGCGCAACAATTTGTGAATGTAATAGTATGCTCTTTTGCCATAGTTGAAAAAAAGTATTATTTAATAGTTTGCAAAATAATAGTAAGACCATTACCAAGTCAGAAAAAATACAGGGCAAGACAAACATCTCATGAAAGGCGATATATTGATCGAAGAAAGCATAACTAAGAAAAGGAAAAGACTAACATCCGACTGTTTGGTGACCTATAAACTTATTCCTTGGTATTATAACATGAGAGAAAAATTCTCTTGCTCTGGTAAAGACAAAAATCGAAAAGAAAACTCTAGCTGAACGTTTCTTTCTCTAAGCTGCATAAAATGATCCATCTGCAATTCAATCTCATCTCCCGATTTCAGAAGTTTTCGTTGAAGAAAAACATCCTTTTGCTTCCACTGACTCCGGCGAAGTGACGGAAGGAAGGAAGCACGAAGCGTGAGGAAGAAGCCAAAGGTTATTCTTAGCTTTGAGGCTTCATTAGACACCGCGAAATGGGAAGGAATATTGAAGCGTCGAATGACATAAGAACTGATCAGATGGAATTGTTCCATTTGGTTATGATTACACGAACGAAATGCTTCTGGGTTTTATGAAAGAAATATAGAAATCTTAATGGCGTGCTTGACCCCTTTATGTTGAGGGAGCCAAGATGCTCATAACTATCTAAAGAATAGACATAAATCTTCGGAATCATTAAGTTTGGATTCTTAAGTGAATATTTTTCTTATTGTTTGAAAATGTGGGGCTTTAGATTTCACAGTATCTTCACAAACTGAAATTTTTCAACAGCGGGAGCGGCCTTGAGGCGATAATATTTTCCCTCAAAATTCGGAAGGTTAGTTCATGTAGATTATGGGAAACTTATCTAGTTTAGTCGCAAAAGTATTGTATATTTCAAAACTCATATAAGCATAATTTAAGTATAGTTTAATTGAAATTGGACTGACACACACGCACATATAATATATACATATATATATATATATATATATATATATATATATATATATATATATATATATATATATATATATATATATATATGTGTGTGTGTGTGTGTGTGTGTGTGTGTGTATCAGACCAACCTACACATGAGTATACATACATACCTACACACATACACAAATATATATATATATATATATATATATATATATATATATATATATATATATATATATATATATATATATATATATATATATATATATATATATATGTACATGTGTGTGTGCGTGTAGGTATGTATGTATGCATGGGTCCGTGTTTGTTTTTGTAGGTTTTTCATTACATTATTTATTTCTGTCCTGATCTCACTCTGGTCATGTTTCTACTTCGTTACCTACCTTCTTATATAATTACTTTTTATCATAGATCTATAAGTCACCTCTTGTAAAACATACGGCAACCTATTTCGTCCACCTTCCTCTGGCAGTTGCAGACAACTTATTGTCTATTTTCGTACAAAATCAGCTTTAATGGAGCTAGAGTATTATCCACTTCATAATCATCCCTAACGACTAATGATCGTCTCATAACTGAAAACCTTTGCAAACACCTTATAATAATCACGTTCTTTGTATCTCTTCTAAGACTTATATTCACAGGACAAGTTTTCCAGTCTTAATGCTCAGGTAATTACGTTCTTCCAAGTATTGGATTCTTCCTAATATTGTACCTCCTTGAAACCCTTAATGATTCTCTTTAGCTAAAGTTTTATTTTTTACATGAGCTTTTGGTATTTTAAAAAAATTCCTCATAATTTGTTTGAACTTCTCATGTTTACAGGGTGTTTCGAAATTAGAGCCCCCCCCTTCACAGAACAAATGGAAAGTTATGGAGTTTTCTGCTATAGTCTATCTCCAAGTGCATTATTTTAAGTTTCTATTAAGCTATTTTTCATTTCACATTTCTTGTATTTTCACACTGAGTGACAGAGTTAGATACAGCGATGGCCAACGACTCGGAGGAAATCAAATGGATTGACCGAATCTGGGCTATAACCTTCAGAGAGGCCATGGATGCTGGTGCACCCTTCATTTCACGTTCCTGGATAGTTAAATACATTAAAAGAGATGAATCTTTTGTTAAAAGAAACTGGAACAAAAATCCATATGACTGTCATCGCAAAAAGAGTGAGAATCTTGGAAGGCCTGAAGTCCTTTCTCAGGAGTCAAAAGCCATCATAGCTGAGGCAGTGGGTAGACCAAGAAAGTCTTTACGTAAATTGGCGCTTGAACTAGAAACAAAAAAGGGAAAGAAGAGAAGTTATAGTGCTGTATATCGTGAGTTGAAAAAATCTGGTATCGAGTCATTTCATGTTATCAGCAAGCCCAACATCACTCAGCAACAGAGAGAAGACTGTGCATGGTTTTGTGGTTCATTTCTTAAAGACTGGGATGAAGCTGACTTTCTCCATGTTGCCGCATCAGATGAATTCTTCATTTACACAGTCAGGAAGCCAAATCATAAAAATGACATCATTTGGGCTGCAAAGTTGGATGATATCAGCGATGACGTGCGCTATTGCCAAGTTGTGAAATTTCCTGAATGTTTGGGAATTTTTCTGTGTTTCACAGCCAAACGGTTAATGTGGATCATCAAAGAAGAGGACAGTTATGGAATGGCGAATACTTCAGAGAAACTGTGCTTACTGGTGGAGTATTTCCTTTCCTCAAAGATCCTGAAAATGTGTTATCTGTTGAAGATAACACATTTTTGCATGATAAGGCACCATGTTTCAAGGCTCTTCAGACATAGGAGCTGCTTCGAAACAGTGGTATCAATTTCTTCTCATCAAGTGAATTTCCAGGTAGCTCCCCTGACCTTAATGTGTGTGAAAACATTGGTAGTATCTTAAAGGATTGTGGTGAAGCGTGCACAGTGAACTATGATGGTATACCAAGCCTCGACGACCTGTGAAGAGAGATGACCGAAGTGCTCAGGGAAATGGGGTTTGAGTCTCAGCTTTTTTGCGATTTGCTGAAATCATACCCCTCAAGAATGCAGGCTGTGGTACAGGCAGATGGAGGCCACACAAAATATTAAATACTCAGAGAGAAACCTAAATAAATACCTGTTCTGAATTACTTTTGTTTTTGTCCATATCAATTTTAGTTTATACTGTAGAGGGGGGGCCACTCTAATTTTGAAACACCCTGTAATTCTTGGTGCTTGTGATTGTTGCAAATATTTTTTTTATCTGGAGCTAACAATAGTGCAGTGTGTGTGTGTGTGGCAACCAGGATTAACAGGAACTAGGGAGCATACTTATCCCCAAAAACTTAATGAAATGGGAAGTCTGATCCTTCTTTTTCCACGTGTTGTAATTATGCATGAAAATTTACGTGTGTATATATATATATATATATATATATATATATATATATATATATATATATATATATATATATATATATATATATGTATGTGTGTGTGTACATGTGTGTAAGTGTTTATGTAGAATATATGTTAATATATATATTGAATATTTTCCATTACAGATGAAATACTGGTTCTGCTTGTGATACAACCGATGAAGTCAGTGATTACATATAAATGTAAGTATTAGATTCTATTAACAGTATTTCCGTTAAAATTATGACTTTTGGTAGCTAACGCATGTCCATGGTGTCAAAGAATCATCCTTTACAATGTAAAAACTCATATTCAGTCCACCTTTTGTGTAAAACCATGAAAGAAAACCTTCGGAATGGAATAAATAACAACAGCGATTTGAATGTTGCTCAGCTACTCAAATGTTTCAAAGCAATTCTCATTCAAATTTGAGTGCGCTTTTTTCATCGAACTGCTTAATTAATAACACGGCTGTACAGGTGCTGGGTTTTCATGTCACAGTGATATATTTTACTAGAAATACTCCGGTTTTACGGTTCAGTGATTCCAGTATCGCTGGGCTTAAAGATTAGTATCACTTTTTCATTCGGTATTTTGAAGTTATTTCATTTCATTGTCTTGATTACAATTATTGCAGTTATTGTTTTGTTATGGGTCGTTTTACAGTCACGTTAACAAGGATAAATTATGTTATAAAAATACTCATTGATAGATGTAGCCTCTAGCGCTGAAACATATTAGTTGATTACTAATAACTCCTTCGCTGAGTTTTCACAAAACTCATAAATAATCCCCAAAATCACATGGTCTAATGAAAGTTATAAAGTAGTAAAGGAATAAACAATTCCTTGTCCCCTTAAATACGCTATCGTTCCGTTCCATTTGGTAGTTAAAAATCCTATTTTATAACATAATATACAAATCTGATTTTCTTTATTAAATTTACCCCTTCATTTTTATTTGGAGTTTAGACCTTACTTTTCAGATAGGGTTCCTCCTTTTTTTCAAAAAATAATTGTAATATACAATTCCATTTTGATTTGGTATCTTATCATGAGACCTAATTATAAACCAAAATGATTTTTTGGACACTTTAACTCCAACGCAGCTTGAAAATTCACAGAAGGCTCCGTTTTTCCTTATTACTTGGGAAGCTAAGACTAGATTTCTTGGAATTCTTCTGCCCGTCTGATGTAAAAATGACATATTTTTTTTTTTTTTGTGGGTCAATACCGGCTTAGCCAAGACAGTCAGCCGTGAGCTCAGGTGTCGAAATAATAAATATTAAGATTCTTTTGAGCTCATTTGTCTACGGGTCCATTCTAAAATAATAAAATGAGACAAATTGCCTTGCTTATTAATGAGTGATAACTTTTTATTTTTTGCCGTGTTTAAAAGTTTTAAGCGAAATGATGTAAAACCCTTAGGTAACTTATGATATTCAATATGTATAGTTTCATTTTCATTTGTCTGAAACTGGTGAATTAATAATGACTGTACGCAATTACAAATTCTTTCATACTTTGAATTTTGATAAGTAAATTTTGATAGCTGAATTAACGCTCTTAGAAGCCGTATAGTAGGCCATCTCCTTTTCTTCAAACATAAGAAAATTCATATTTAAACAGTGATACAAGCTTTCCCTCTCTCTCTCTCTCTCTCTCTCTCTCTCTCTCTCTCTCTCTCTCTCTCTCTCTCTCTCTCTCTCTCTCTCTCGGTAATAAAAGTCAAAAGCAGCGGTTCCGAACGACAGTAATCTGTGATTCCAGGTCATGTAATCATCACTCAAAAAGAGAATGAATATTTATCTTTCGTAGAATTGTCTGAGCCGAGTTTGCCCAGCGCTGTGTGCGTGTTGGAGAGAGAGAGAGGCACACATGTGTCGCTGCCTACAAATAATCAAACTTTCCGTCGAACTGGTTTTAATTGCTTTGGGATTCTCTCAACAGATGGCAGTACGTGTATTAACAGAAAGGGTTCAATCGCTCAATATCTTTTTCTCTTTGCATTTCTCTTCCCTTTACCTCTTTTTCTCTGTTCTTCCTATTCCTCTCTTTCTATACTCTAGTTCCATCTGCGTTTTACAGAGTGCATTTCAAAACAGATGCTATGAATTCCAAATTTTTGGGAGATAGTAGGAATGACTCGATCAGTTGCTGCAGCCTCCAGGCCTTTCCTAAATGGAAGACATTTTTCGTATTAATTTGATTGAACATCTTTACGATTATAATGATCGGTTTATTCTTTTAGTACAGATCAGTTGTAGTCGAGAGAGGAGCAAAGATCTTCATCCTATTACTCGTTTTAATTAAATAAGATTCCGGTTACCAAAAATTATTTTAAAGCAGTGAAGGAGAGCCTTCTGGAATTTTTTATATTTGAGACGAGTAAATCAGACAAAATTAAATCTGAATATGAGTGAAAGTAAAAAAGCAAATTTGTTATTTTCTAGTAGGAAAATATTTACATTCTCTCGTAAAGTTGACAAGAAAATGTTTAGGACGTAATCGTACTCATTTAGCTATTGTTGTGGAATTAAATTATTCTGACAGGACTTCATTAAACGCATGAGTAATCAAGAAAAGTCTGAAAGCTCTACAGCGTTCCTTTATTAATTGTCAAATCCACACCATATTAATAGTAAGTAACTAAGACTTTTTAATCTTAAAATCTTGTGGGGGATATAAAGTTCAGTCGTGTTGGTGAAAACGATTTTGAAGGCTCTATATAACATCCGAAGTACATCTTGGCTCAGATAACATATTAACATCTATAACTAGCATTGTGCTGAGCTCATTCATTTGCTGTGTTATGTAAAACAAATATTTTAGATATATACTTTGGGCAGCCAGTCTTGAGAGCCTAATGAAATATGGCACATACTTAGATATCATTCTAGCTTTTGTAGGCAACCTGGGTAACTCAGACAATACAGCGGTAATCCGATTCCCAGATGCAATACACTATTAAGCTTGCTGGTGTCCTTCATACATTTTGTAGTTAAATTTTAGGTCGAAATTTTATGGTTATTACCAGCACTCTTACAACATCGTTGATTTGAACTGTGAGAGACAAACGACCGAAGTCAAATACTTTACAGTCATCTGTACCAGATTTCTATTGATATTCACTGAGGCGTTACCAAGGGGTCCTAAGTTTTTGGTTCGTCTACCCCACCATAACATGCTTTATTTTTATTTAGCTTTGCAGCATCAATGTTACCCATTTCCAAACAATGGTAAAACAATATTTACTTTCTGTTAGTACCCTCGATATTATTTATGGAGAAATAAAACAGAGTGTCATCCGTAACCAGCCTGAGTTTCACCATTGCCTTTGTTGTGCATTTAACAGTACTATTATGCATACACAAAATAAGACTATTCAGTAGATGATAAAAATTAAGCCCCCTCCACCTATCTAAAAAGGAAGCCAGCTGGTCTATCCAAGAACAAATAAAGTCAGTGATTGACGGGAAATTGAGTTATCTGTTTCTGAAATTAAAAGGTGCCCCTGTCTCCCGCACAGTTCATGGTAAACTCAGCATAGGATATTAAAATGATTCCAATGGAATCTTGCTTATTTCAATCTCGTTTAGTGGGTAAAGATCAGGGAGTGTTACTGAAACTTCTTACGAGGAATCGGTAACGTTTAAGAACTTATTCTTGCTGTCTGATTTTACAGACAAAGAAGAAAGTTATTTATTTATGACACAGGCATTTAGGACGGATTTGATACCATGCTCACTTATTTCAACTAACCATAACAAATAGTTTGGCTTTAGTCATTCTTTTTAAGTGCAACGTCTACCATCGAATTCTTTCCTGAAGTTAGGAATATTTTTTTTCACTTGAGTGGAAGTAACTAACAATAATGCCTTCGTCCTTTGCTTATGATGGAAGTGGGATTTACATCGATACAAAATGAAAAATATACTTATTGCCGTTCGAAATACCGATTTAGTAGATATTAGCTGGTAAATTCATGTTTTTGTATTCATGATATCGATATATATATATATATATATATATATATATATATATATATATATATATATATATATATATATATATATAATATATATATATATATATATATATATATATATATATACATATACATATATATATATATATATATATATATATATATATATATATATATATATATATATATATATATATATATATATATATATATATATATATATATATATATATATATATATATATATATACATATATATATATATATATATATATATATATATATATATATATATATATATATATATATATATATATATATATATATATATATATATATGTGTGTGTGTGTGTGTGTGTGTGTGTGTGTGTGTGTGTACGTGTATGTATGTGTTTTAAATATTAAGAATTATTAATAAATAAGTTACGAATTCTGATAAAAAGAAAAGTTTTACATAACGTTCTTCTCTCGCTTCCCTTTTTGTATTTAATTTACACACTTACAATTAGAAAGAATAAGATTATGTTGTCTCTCATTGCTGGACGGACCGAGCTATTGACTTTGTACAAAGACATCACACATTCTCAAATCATAATTTATCCCTGTTGTTCAAAATGTAGCTCTAAGTCTCGCATAAAGTTGCCATTCCTCAAGATAAACTTTTAATCTAACGAAGATTTTTATTCTTCACCATTTTACCATAAATACCTTAAGATGTTTTGGTTGTAAATATTTCTAACAATATCAAGAGCGAGTTATCTTCGCTGTTTTATCCTTTTTATCAAATTCTGTAATAATTTTAACCTGATGACGTGGAGTCATATTTATTATAGTTATAAACCTAGTTAATAACCAAGATGTTGTGACACCAGTTTTAATCGTCAAAAATCAGTCAATCAAGTAAATGGCAGGAGTCATTAACATGGAATTTTTTTTTTTTTTTTTTGGTCTATAGATCTCTTCAGAAATAGAACTTAATGAATACCATCGTACTGTCAGATGGCCGACAGATAGTAACTTATTGAGAAAGACTTCCATAATCCTCTTTGAAAAGAGAAAATTTCGCTGCTGATAGCCTAATAAAAATCTTAACTCTAATGTAATGCTACCTATTGACGTCAGCAGTTGATAAGAATATTTTATTTAACTAGAAAGCGTAATCTGTAATAAGGAGGTTTCCTGAAAAGTATATTGAATTAAAGGATAAAGGGAAGAATGTGAAGTAAGAGATTGGCCGAGGACTTTCTGTTTTAAATCCTTTTCGTCATGGGTATTACTTAACGTAATGCTACGATCGAGAAATATCTTTCACATACAGATTGTATTATTTTTTATACACTTCAGTTAAAGTTGCTTTATTGTTGCGAGTAACTTCTGTTCTCAAAGGAAATGGACAGAAGTTTTAATTTTAATTTTAAAATGGCAGTAGAAATTTCAACTCAGCAATTAATGGTGATATATTTAAATTTCATGATCTTAAACTAAGGAAACTTTTGTGCGTCTCTTGGTGGCACACACACACACACACACACACACACACATATATATATATATATATATATATCGATATACACACACATACATACATATATTCAGTTGTATTACTCTCAATCACAATGATAAAATATCTTGATGTACTCCTCAATGAAAACGAAGGATAAACCACAGAGGAAGAGATGAAATACAGTTCTTGATGTGTACTAATGGTTTTCATTATCAACTACATATATATATATATATATATATATATATATATATATATATATATATATATATATATATATATATATATATATATATATATATATATATATATATATAATCATCAAAGAGGCTACTCAGTCATGAGTGGATTTTTGTGTATATATAATTTATATATATATACATATATATATATATATATATATATATATATATATATATATATATATATATATATATATATATATATATATATATATATATATATATATATATATATATATATATATTTCGAGTGTGTTAAGTAGACAAAGGTGGATAGTGTAAGGGGATTATTAAACTGCTTCAATGCGATTGACAGAAAAATGTTGACGATGTGAGGATAAATTGCACGTACTGGTTCAAAATAAAGAAATACAAAGTAGTAGTAAAAAGGTTACTATTGTAAAAAAAATTGGATCAGATTATTTTCAGATGGCTTGTGAATAGATTATATAATACGGAAGTGTTAGGTCGAAGGAAGAAAGTCATAGGAGGTGCTGGGTAGGTGTACTGGAAGACGAACCGTAATAGAAGAATCATAGTATTCAGGAAGAGAGAGTATTTGCAAGGTAAGGTCAGAATGCACTGTGTATATAGATGATCCGTTATATTGGTGTGCAAACCTTTAATTATTTCATTTCAATATACTCTACGATGAATATGTTGTAGGATGTCGCTTGACTACACTTCTAGCACTTAGAAGAGTTTACAGCAAGTTGACGAATTCTTGTCTCCTCCAGGCTTATGGCACTGTCATACTCATTTATTTTCAGTGGAATATTCCTGATACCATAGCGGCAACTTTTATTCTTTACTCTTCTTTTATAACATATATTCATATTACGTTTATGATATTTCATTTGAAATAGGAAGTTTGTCTTTGTTAGCAATTCTTATCATTTACGAAATATTCAAATGTAGTTTGAAAACGAGCTCACTCTTCACCATAAAAATCCAAGTTTGTGAATGTCAGGAAATGTAATCTTTTCCAATAAGATGGATTGCATGAAGAATTCTTTTGTACGCTGGCAGTCGTGGTCTTTATTTTCTGTAAGGTTCGACTAAATAACAGGATCTCTTGTGTGCTAGCAGTCGTGTTCATTTTTGATGGGTTGAATAATGTTATCTTTTGTTTGCTAACAATCGCGATCTTTTATAGGTAAGTTGGACTAACTGAAAAAATATTTTGTGTCCCAGCAATCGGGATCCTTTGTTTTTTGGTAGGGTGGACTAAATAATATCTGTTGTGTGCTAGCAGCCGTGATCTCTTTTGTAAAGTGGGCTGTATGAAGGAATCTTCTGAACGATGGCAATTGTGTTCGTTTTGAGGTAAGATGGATTGAACGAGCGAATATTTTTAATTACGTTGGAATCCTTTTATGTTTGATTGAATAATACTTGTTATGGCGTTATTGAGAAGTCAAATACTTATACCTCACTGCAGTACATTAAACAAAATAGTCAGAATACCGTGTTCAAGTTATTCAACAGTATATTTTTTAAAACAGATATAACTTGATGTCATCAAAATCTCATTGGTTGAGAATATGATGACGTCAGTTGACCTGCGGAGTTTATTAAAGATTTTAGTCCCATACCAATGGCGTGTTGGTTGATTACAATAAGTGTTAAAAGAACAACTACGAGTATGTGTATACATGAGTATATCTTTTGAAAATTGTACATTTACGCTTATAAGAATCTTAGTTTCTCAATAAATTTTGAAATATTTTACAAGAAAGCTTTACATTTATCTCTTTAGAAGACTCTTAACTCAACATTGCTATAATTAGATGTATATACAGAAGTAATGTTTGATTAATTACGTGTTTGTAAGCGTATTTGAGACTTGTTAACAAAATTATGACCCATTATTAACATTTAATTTTTGTAATAAAAAAAAAATTTAACGTCAGTGTTTCTAGTTGAATGTAATAACATATTTATCAAAGAATACTCATAGTAGCATGGGTCTAAAAATGGAGGAACATTTGTTGTCACGAAACGTAGGAATAAAACAAAATGTGAATCTCATTATACACACACACACACACACACACACACATATATATATATATATATATATATATATATATATATATATATATATATATATATATATGTGTGTGTGTGTGTGTGTGTGTGTGTACATATATAAATAGATAGATATATAAACATATATATTATATATATATATATATATATATATATATATATATATATATATATATATATATATATATATATATATATATATATATATATGTGTGTGTGTGTGTGTGTGTGTGTGTATGCATATACATACATAAATAGATATATAGACAGATATCTAAACTATCAATCTATCATCTATCTATTTATATATATATATATATATATATATATATATATATATATATATATATATATATATATATATATATATATATGTGTGTGTGTGTGTGTGTGTGTGTGTGTGTGTGTGTGTGTGTACACACACACACACTACATATATATATATATATACATATGGGGAAATATGTTTCGTTTTAGATTTACCGTGTGTATTCAGTCATAGTGTGATGAAGCGAGGGAGCTACAGAGTGGTACTTTGGACGGTGACATAGATGCAAATCACTGCAGTCAGCAGATGTTTCAATTGCTTCAGCAGTTTTGGCTCGGTGAACACACAATATTGAAGCTGGTATGTGAGGCAGCCGACCGAGTCGGTATGCAAGTATGTAAGTTCGTGCGTTAGAAAAATGGAGATTGTGTGTCTAATTGTGCCAAAAGTTAGGTCTGATTGATTATTATCTAGCCAAGAGCGATATCGTCCAAACGTGGCTTTGTGTGCTCCGATACTGGCAGTTAAGGTAAATCCAGACTTCTCTTTTTTCTGTGTGGACTCTGAACTTGTGAATTTACCATATCCAAGACACTTACGAATTTGTGGGGAGAATTGGACATAGGCATTTATGTCACTTTAATATTATATTTTATTGTGTTCTGATTTGACATTGGTTAACCATGCATTTTAGATTTTCATTATTATGTCATATGTTTGTGTACTGTATTTGTGGGAGATTACGGTTTGTTTAATTCTCAACAGATGTCTGTGGTGATGTCTGTGGGGATACTGTGGATGCTGTGGTGATAGAGAGAGAACACTGCAATCTTTGCAGTTAGTGGTTGTTTTCAATGTGGTTGACTTTAAGACTAGACTTATAATGTCTAAAGATGGAATGTGTGGGAGTTTTGAGTGAAAAGGCGTTTAACCAGAGTAAGGTTAAATCTTGAATTAGACTATTTTGACTTGGTAATTCATTTATTATGCATTTTAATTTTCTTTTTGTTAATTCATTACTTGTTGGGTTTGTTTGATAATAAATCTATTTATGTAGGAAAGATTGTGTTTCCTTAGAACATCCATTTGAGGATTATGTTGGAGAGAGAGAGAGAGAGAATATGTGGGTTGAGTGCAGAGAGAGAGAGAGAGAGAGAGGGTTGCTAGTTACCTCGCTTCTGAAGATAGGCCGCAAAACACGTTACGTAGCATTTCGAAAGAAATGTTTAATCTGTAGGTGTAACATATATATATATATATATATATATATATATATATATATATATATATATATATATATATATAGATAGATAGATAGATAGATAGATAGATAGATAGATAGATAGATAGACAGATAGGTAGATAGATAGATAGATAGATAGATATGTCACTAAGACCAAAATAAAATAGGCACTCCTATAGTGTGTGAAACGTCCACAACAAAGTCAAGCTTAAAATAGCATGTCACGCCCTCACAGAAGCCCTAAATAGAAATCATATGCATAAAACTGGAAAACTTGCAGCATATTCAAAGTAGGAGCCAATATCAAAGGGAGCTAGCCGTTAAGAAACCTGACAAAAAACTGTCGGTAAAATATGGTGGTGTATATCGAGAACCATAGCACTGGAGTTGTTTGTTCATAGCTACTAAAAAAAAAAGACAAGGAATCCTGAATTGGTTATTATTAATATTAGCATTATTATTACTAATGCTATTGTTGTTGTTGTTGGCGCTGTTGTTGTTATTGCTGCTGTTTTTGTTTTTGTTGCCGCTGGAGCGTAATAGGACAACGGTAAATATCTCTTTGCATCCCTATGACCTCATTGTAAAAAATAAAAAAAAAGCCGAAATGACAAGAATACACAGAAAAGATCAATAATTGTCCATTTCGGTGACGTTCCTAAATCAGAGCAGCAAAGCATTCATTCAAATGTCAGTTGATTAATCATTTCCCTATGATAATCCCGATACTTAATCACTTGACAACTTCAAATATATAATTCATTTTTTTTTTCAGAGCTCTTGTTGCTTGGTCCTTCACCTACATGAATCATTCCATTCATAAAAGCTGATTGTCTAATGCAGCTTCATAATCAGGGAAAAATAATGCTAATTATATGACTGACATTGGTTATCAGTACAATATCCACACCATTTCAAAATTGCTTTCAATAAACAGGAATACATTTTTGATAGTATATCGAGTATAATTTTAAGCAAGACTACCTGAGGATAGTTAATAATAGTTTAGATTCCAAAGAATATACACACACGCGCACACACAGACACCTATACAAAGTCACACACAGACACATATACAGTATATGTGTATGTATGTGTATACATACATACTTACATACATATACATATATATACAGTATATATGTATATATATGTGTGTGTGTGTGTGTGTTTGTGTATCCAGAGAGAAATATAACTTGGTATATGGGTCTAAAACAATGTAGTATAAAAAGAATAATTATAGATTACACTACAGAACAACTGAGAAACTGCATGAGAATTTAACCAGGAGTTCTTTTTATTGGATATATATGCTCATATTTTTTAATTTTAATGTAATTACATAACAGTATAAATTGTATTGTAATTACATAATAGTATAGATTGTATTCAACCAATCAAAGAAAATGATTACGAAGAACGGAGAAAGGTTGTGAAGGAACGCCAAGCAATAGCTACAATATCCAGGAAATCAACTGCACTGTTATTTGTTTTCAAAATGTCTTTCATATCCGGATTAGAGAGAGAGAGAGAGAGAGAGAGAGAGAGAGAGAGAGAGAGAGAGAGAATATAGGGATGGGGATTAACGAGACTGTGAGGGAGCGAATAATAGAGATGGAAAGAGAGTGGCTGCATTACACTGCCATCTGTTGGTCAAAACCTGCGGACACGTCACCTTGCCAGTTGCCTGATAACCTCATTTCTCTACAATTCTACGAAAATCTTCGAAGTCTCCGAGCGAGCGATGTTTGCTTTCAACATAATGTCTTTAGTTAACGTCAGGGATTATTGCATCTTTGGTCGCTGCTTTGGGAGTTTTGGATTTGATATTGTCATCTTCGCTTCCCAATAAAGGAGAAAACTTTTTTCTCTGCAATTTAACTGTCGGGGGGAAAAAAGGGGTTGGTTTGTTGTGGGGCTAAAAACCTTTGCTGTTTCATATAGTTTTAAGGAAGCCTGATTCAAAAACACAGGGTTTTGAATCAGGAAATAATCCCTATTAACGGAATTTAAGATTATCAAGTTAAACATAAGTCAGTATTAATTTTTTATTATTTTACATTTCTTTAGGGCGTTTTCTGATCGCTGAGGACTTTTATATACTAATAACAATATTTTTTGTAACCTTTGCTCAGCATATTATCTATCCACATAATAATAAAAAGTAAACATTACTCTTAATTATTATCACAAGATTTTACCTTATGACGATAATGAATGTAAATGTAAGTCTTAAATAGTAGGCGCCACAGTCTGTAATATTATGTCTTTACGTTGTCTACGTATATAAAAATAACGATTTTTCATTTTAATTAAAGTACTGTAAAATTTCACGGAGAATAACAAAAGGCGAGGAAAGTGCCACAGGTGGTAAGCTAATGCGGCATGTCTCGTTATCTGATGCAATTGTAGTTGTATCTGTCTGCAGAATGCCACTTGAGTGATACTGTTCGTAAGGAAGGAGAGAGAGAGAGAGAGAGAGAGAGAGAGAGAGAGACGACAAGATCTAGTATAAAAATAGAGAGAGTGAGGCACTGTGGATAAGAGGGAGTAGTAGAATCCTTACTGTTAAAATAAACGCTTCTGTCTGGTCTAAGATTCCAAAAGGCGACAGAATAGCAAATTCCGATGGAAAGTTTCAGTATTTGTGGCCGTGGACGCATATGTGTATATATTTCCCGCGCAAGGCCTGGCAAAGTCAGACTGAGAAGATTGAATGAAAATTCCCCAAAGGGTTGTGTGCAGGATGCGATTACTTTCAAAGTAATGCCTTTGGGTGGAATCAGGGATTGTTGTTCTTTGGGATATTTGGTGAGACTGAACGGGGATTTGATATTGTTACCAGTATTTTTTTTATAAGTGAACTTTTTTTTTTTTTGTATGCTATTCGTTGTTGAAACAGGGAGGAAAGTAAGACGTGGCAATTTTTTGTTATTATAATCGTGATATGAAAATTGATGGAAAATATATCAGGTTTTCACTTCATAAATAATACCGGTTCCCGAGATGTTTCATATTTCTCCTTGTACGCTTATCTGTTACCTAATGTGGCATGAACTAAAATATAACCGTCAGGTAAAATATTTTACCATTCCGTAAATTGAATGTACGCGCTGGCATTAATAGCAATAATTAGCATCGCTCGATAAAATCACATATTCAACCAAATGAACAGAAGTTTTCATCGAAAACTGAGAAAGCTCAGAGGTGTTTTCAGATGAGGAGGCCACTCCTGTTGTCTCTTAGAAACCATGTATGTGTAAGCTTCCATGTAACCTGCTTTCTCAAAAAATTTAAAATTAAAATGGGAAATTTTACTTTAAAAATGCGCCTTAAATTTATTTTGTGCTTTACATATCCCAAAAAATAATTCGTTTCTATCTAACATAATCATAACCACTTTTATTAAATAAAATGAGACATTATTTCTGGTAATAATCACGTTTTTCATTGCAACATTGCTGTGATATCTGATTTTAAATTACCTTTTATGTAAAATAAAGAGAGAGAGAGAGAGAGAGAGAGAGAGAGAGAGAGAGAGAGAGAGAGAGAGAGAGAGAGAAGGATAAACGAGGAATGAGAGAGAGTGAAAGAGGTAGAGAGAGCCTCATAACTCTCGCTAACATCAGCTACTGCCATCTGTTGGCAGAATTCCAAAGCAATTAATATCAGTGTGCGATGGAAAGTTTAATTATTTGTAGTCGGGGACGCATATGTGTATCTCCCTCTCCCACACAATTCCTGGCAAACTCAGACCCAGATGATCAAATGAAAACTCGCCACCGGGTTCTGTGCGAGCGGTGATTACTTTCAACATCAAATCGTCTTGCTAGTGAGGGTAGTATTACTCCCTTCAGTCCATTTGAGGAACTGAGTGGGGGAAGGGGATATAGAATCTTTGGTGATTCTTGGTAAAAAAGATATTTTGTTGTTGCTCATTTTTTACAAAGTATTTATACGGTATTTACATTGCTCGATATATGGTTTGCATTTCCATGAAAATAAAAAAAGAGAATGTTTTATGTTAAATCTGGAAAATGGTGTGATAGGTAAAACATTCTCTTCAAGTGAAGTATTCAATTGTCTACTGAGTACATAGAAATATCTGATCAAATGCCCTTAGATTAATATCATCTGAGGTGTTTGAATTTGTTATTCCTTATTAGTTCACTGAAGACTCCGAATAAAATAACAGTATACGAAATTAACTGGAAAATGAAAAAAAGGAGATTTCAAGGATTTAATGTAACCAGTGGGTTCAAGAACAACACTTATTAATCTTATATTACCTAAATTATATACGTTATCGATACAAAATAAAACCGAATTCCCAAACTATTATGGTATCTGAGAATGTATGTTACTGATATAGCGATAAATAATTGAAAGACTTTGAAAAGAGAGAAATAATTATTGCAAAAACTTTCATAACACTTATTTTTTAGATGTTCGATAATTTTACAGATTTTAGAAGTCTGTGTATGATTGAGTGTGTGTGTTTCTGTGTGTATGTTGTGTGTGTGTGTGTGTGTGTGTGTGTGTGTGTGTGTGTAGCTTTATTCCATTCTCTTGTCCAAAAATGTTCTCGTGAAAACAATAATGATATCAGTTTTATATGCTTCACAATTTTAATTGTCTTTTGTTTTATCTGATAAGAAAAGATATGTTTTTATATACTATGTATAACTTGTGTGTGCATCTTTGTTATTATCAATACTTCATATCAGATGCCCTGAGAGGTACGTAAAATAAAAACATTAGAATATTATTAACCCATAATAAGTGAACAATTAATTATTTGACCTCAGTTATAAAATTCTTTTAATGCAGAATGTCGCTGTTATTCATCTTTCTTTGTGGACCTTTTCATTATTTCCCTTATTTCAGGAACCACTGGTACTGATAACCCAACACCAGTGTCGAGCCAAGGCCAGAATAAAGATAATGGAGGTGAGAAAAAACGAGGAACCGTATGCAAAGAAATACTAGAGTGCCTTTGAAAATATAATTCATAATTTTAAAAATGCTATTAATAAATCGCAGATAATTGAGAATATGCAGAAATATCGGTCAGAGCATAATCTCTTTCATTTATATGGGATACTAAAGAATTTACTGTTAAAATACATTCAGGAAACCTTGATGATTAAGGATCAAAGAAAAGGAGCGAAATAGTTATAGCAAAAAAAGTGATAAATGGTCCGAGAGAGAGAGAGAGAGAGAGAGAGAGAGAGAGAGAGAGAGAGAGAGAGAGAGAGAAGAGAAGTTTTATTTCCAGCACTGAAATAAACACTGCCATCTGTTGGTAGAATCCCAAAGCATTTGATATCAGTGTTCGATAAAAAGTGTTATTATTTGTGATTGGGAACTTAAACGTTTAACTCACTCCCACACAATACCAGACAAACCTCACTCCCACACAATGCCAGGCAAACTCCGTCGCAAACGATTATACGAAAACTCGGCAAGGGGTCTGGGCGAGCGGTGATTACTGTCAATATAATGTCGCGGTTCAGTGGTACATGTTACTACGCCTTTTGGTCAGTGCGTGAAACTGGCAAGGCGTTTATTATTTTATCTTTTTTTATTTTTTTTTTACAATTTAATTGTTAAGAAGAGGATTTTTAATATACTACATGTTTGTTAACCGTAAGATGAGAAGTAAAAAGTTGCCAGCGAAAATATACAATTCATCAAGTAATTCTTATTCATGGTAGAGAATTCAACTTAGTCATTTTTTTTTTTTTTTAGTGTACGTGAACGAATTTAATTTAATATTTTTTTCAATGAAATTGCCGCCATATGTCTATACATTAAAAATAGGTTTTAAGATTTTAAAGGAAGTATTACCTTAAAAAACGAATTACTAGTTATAGGAGAAATTCAGATAAGTAAAAAATGCGCCGGAGTTTCTTCGGCGCAATCGAGTTTTCTGTACAGCCGCTACAGCACATAATCAAGGCCACCGAAAATAGATCTATCTAACGGTGGTCTCGGTATAGTGCTGTATGAGCCGCGGCCCATGAAACTTTAACCACGACCTATCCGGTGGTGCCCTATCCTATATCGTTGCCAGGAGCACGATTATGGCTAACTTTAACCTTAAACAAAATAAAGAATACTGAGGCTAGAAGGCTTCAATTTGGTATGTTTGTTGATTAGAGGGTGGATGATCAACATGCCATTTTGCAGCCCTCTAGCCTCAGTAATTTTTAAGACCTGAGGGCGGACAGAAAAAAGTGCGGGCAGAGTAAAGTGAGGACGGACAGACAAATACGGCACAACAGATTATTTTTACAGAAAACTAAGAAGTTGTTAAAGGCAGAGAAAAATGAATTGATAGAGTAAGAGTTTAGATGAGTGACATGGACACAATGACCTAAATCGCAGAATTTACCAAGGGTAACCTTAGGCTCAGAAAATCCACATCACGGACGATAATCTGACACACATTCGTCATGAGACAATCATTTCAGGTTTTTCTAGAATTCAAGACACATTTGTGTTTCAGTTTATAATCACTGAAGTTCATGGCAGATAAAATTTTACAGTCAATAAAGTTTATGGTATTAAAAGGCATATTCCACCTGAATGCGTTGCTCACTTTGTCTCCGGTAAAAATGCCAAAGGCCTTTGCAAGGTTGACGAAAGAACTATTCAGGTACCTGTGAAATTTGTGCAACAAAATCTTACCAGTTAAGATGTCATGATAAGTAGAAGAGTGTGACTAGTTAACATTTACATGTGGGTAGCTTTCTTGGTTGTGGTAAGGTAACTGCATTACATATTTCAAAAATTACCCTCGCCAGACCACAACCTTATTGTTTATCATGTCAACTTTTTTTTTAATTCCTCAGCAAACAAAGAGAATCTGGTCAAGAGATAGTTTTGAGAGATGACATGCGATTCAGGATCAGTGAGGTTGATAAAATTTAGCAGATATTGAACCTTACAAATAGTTGATGCAAGCTACCTCATGACAAACTGACCCTGTACTCTTTAAAATACTCGGTTATATAGCGAGGGAAAAACGTTCAGCATTAACAGAATCAAAGAATGATGCAGAAAGGACTCACTGAAGAATTCAATCCTTGCACCTAAAAAGCTCCTAAACAATCCATCCTATTGCCTTTCTCCGAAGTCAGTTACTATCGGTGATGAGCACTTGAATAGTCTGTGTTAATTTTGAGTAATAAGCGGTATTCCAATGCAACTAAAATTATTTATTCCTCTATCGTTATGTACGTAGACCGGAAATATCTGCTATACTCTTAATTCTATTGAAGATGTTATCTAGGTATGTGTGCCCTTAGATTAGTTTCTCTGTGTTTATACTTTACGTCTTTCTCACTGGACTATTATGGAGATACAGAAACAAAACAATTATACAGTCCCCCTTCGAGGGGCAAATACCGGCCAAAAGCCATTATATACACTGACAGCTTTCAGTTCTTCTCGAGGGACATAAACCGCGAAATAACCGCCCTCTAGTTAAGGCAATAACCTCACAGCTTCTCCTTCCTCTTATTTTGCCTTTCTTCCATCGAACCCCACTACTTAAACACGCCTTCAACTTGCAGTTAAATAAAACTCTTGGTGAAGTGCAGTATGCTAACGCAGTAGGGTTACTCTTCTTTTTTTTCCGACTTCCTTCTGATAAGATTTCCTAAGTCTTACAGGCTATCTCGGACTTCTCAGGTCTCAGGGCGATATCTTCCTTCACTCTTACTAGGGTCTACCTCAAGCTTAAAAGGGTATTAACCAAAGTATCCCTTTTCACTTTCGGGCAGCTCTGGGAGCAAGAGCTAGCGCTGATATAACGCCAGATTAATTTTGAAAAGAAAAGATGCAGTCAGACAGTTTGAGATAACCACAGACGTCCAAATGTCTTTGAGATATTTGAGAGTCATTTTGTAGGCAATTAATTTACATTTGCCTACGTAGGGCATTTTCGGCTGTAGTGCTTACCTTATATTCGGTGTGAAGCTTAGTGGAAGAAGGGTCATTTAGGTGAAGCACTGAAGGCTCATTTTATTCACGATAGGAGGGTGTGTATCCCTGTATTGCTGGCTTAATAAAATAGGACCATATGTGTAAGAGAGGGAGAAATAAGGTGTTTCGTATAAAAAGCAGCTTTACTGGTTTAGGTAATTGTTAGTAGATTTAAACATTTATTTTGGTGAAAGATAAAAAAATATATATATATGGATGAGTTAAATAAGAATGCATAAACAAGTTTCTATAAAGTACAGTAATTCTTCCGTTCCATAATTACAGGATATTTTTTTACACTTAGAAAAAGTATTTTATTTACTGAACGTAATTCGGTTTAATGTCTACATCAACGTTAATTATCGACATTTACATAACATTCATTAGGCTATCAATATAAAGCCCAGTACTCATTCTTCATCATTTCCAAATTTGAATTTAGTTCTAATTCATCAGGACAAACAAATTTTAGTTATAATGAATAATCTAACTTTCTAAAGATGTTTTGCATCATAAATTCTAGCAATGCAAAATATGTATGTTATAATGATGTTCTAAAAAATCAACCATTTGTGATTAAATTTTACCACTTAGTAAATAAAACTATTTTGCCAGTATTATTTAATTTCATATACAGTATCCAGATAGATTAAAAGGTATGTAGAAACAATGTAATAGAGTAAATCAAGCAGGACGCAATAATTAATTCAATATTGAATATTATTCAGTGTGTTATGACACGTAGCTTCATGTGGTAACAATTACTGGCTCTTCATTCATAGCGAATAGCATAAACAAAGCCTAATTGGTTATTGGCGAGGTATTTGATCCATTACGAAGATCTCTCATTAGCGCTAATAAATCGATCGATCTTCAAATATTTCCAAGTTTCAATGTTAATAAAGAGGATAATGTTTTGATTCATCCGAAATTGCCAATAAGATACGTCTGAAAAAATTTAGCATCAGAGAGAGAGAGAGAGAGAGAGAGAGAGAGAGAGAGAGAGAGAGAGAGAGAGAGATTATTAATACTGATTATAATTGGGTGGTCTAACATTGCAGAGTCATCTCAATTATAGGGACTGTTTTTATAAAATACAATATCACTCAGACAGATGTTTTCTTTTTTTAATGTTTTACATATTATTATCATCAAAGATAATACAGATAACTGGTTCATTATCCAATAACGAATAGCTTTCACATGCCTATGGTTGTAGTGTGTAGTACTTCTAAATCCCTATAATAAAATGCATTACGTGTCTAAGTAGTTCTATCTGTGGTTAACTGGAATGGTTTGCTGCCATAAACTCCATGTTTAGACTTGCTTCCGTCCAGCCCAGGGCCAGTCTCCACTACTGGTTTGCCTATAAGCACTCAGAATGAAGGAGCCTTGGTCAAGTCTGCGAGACAGTGGGTAACGTTCCTAAGGATGGAACTTACTATCTCGACTGTTCACTTATATTACCGTTCCTTTTTGTAGTGTATGGGTACATTAGTAGAGTATATAAACGATAGGATTATAAAGAAAGATATGTTGGTGGTACATAACATATATCGTCTTATCGAGAAGTCAAAGTTGACAGTTATGAATAAAACATAATACCAACACTTTTTGGTAGTGTTTGAAAGCGTAAGTATAAAAAAAGTAACATCAAACCTACTTTTGTCGCAACTTTCTTAACATTCTTTGGACCACAACACTCTTGCACATATAGCAGTATAGCATTATTCTAAATATGATGCAGCTTTGTAATAACTTTCTTGTCTATTTTTCCAATAAAGGAAATTGAAAAATGAATTGATCTGATCTCTATTAGTAAATCCAGAATCTTCTGTGAGTTCTGTAGCATCTCAAGAATAGTCGAACTTTTAAATATTCAAGAATTTCAGTACGCCAGTGGAGGGAGGGAGACTCTAGATGTTGCAAAAATAAAATAGTTTATTATCAAGATTCACTATTTACACGGAAGTCAAGGCCAAAGGCCGACTGCAAAAGAAGGTACTAGCCTCAGAGTCAGAGATTTTAAGAGCTGTTTTATAAATGAGTTCACCTGGCTAGCTATTACATATATCAAAATTACTAAGACATAAAAGAACGGCCAAATTCACACAGAAAATTTACTAGTAATGAGCAGTTTCTCCAACCGATGCTGGCTTTATCATGTTTTTTTCGATGAGAAACCTTCAAATTTCCCTAAATGTCTGTTATCAGAGAAAGGCCACTGGATGGGATGTAGAACGAACCTGTCTCTGGAACCATTGCGGGGTGTTCTAGAATAAAGCGACTTTGAATAACTTACCAAGATACGTCAGCCATGACGGCACAGATCAACTCAATGTCATTTCATGCACAGAGAGACACAATGTACCGCAGTGTCGCGTCTTTATACCAAAAGAGGACTCCAAGAAAAGGCTTTTGTCACAGGGGTCGTACCCACATTCATCTGAGAACAGAAGAGTAAGATGAGTTTCTCTAAATATAATTAAATTTTTATCATGAAAACGTCGGTGAGCTTCCAATCACAAAGGGACCCAATTATCTCTCCTCAGAGCTGGATTATACTTGACCCTTTCTTACCTGATCCCAGAATCTGAATACCTCGCTTGGCTGCTCACAAACAACTTTCCCTAGTGGAGACAGAGATATTGTAATTGAGAAAAAAGTTAAAATGAAGAGATATGAGGACAAAGGGGAATAAGAGGAGGGGAATGGGGAGAATATTGCCGATTCCCCACACAGATGTCAGAATGCCGGTAAGATTATTTATTTGCATATGATGCACGTAATCATGTCACTTCCACCGCCTTGACATTATATGGTAAAGGGATGATGTACCCATAATTGATTCGCAAAACTTTTAATTTAATTATTATTCAAGAAACACCTGTATACTAAATGTATGAGTATTTCAACGGCATTAAATCAGAATTGGTTGCAGAAACTGAATATCTCGGTATCATTGTAGATGAAATGATACACTTTCACATCTCTAGGTGGTAAATTGGATTAAATAGGGATGTCTAACTTATTTCTTCAGTAGGCCGTTTTAAACAAGATGAAGTCGAGGGGGAAATCTTATTAGTTTTGACTGAAATATTTTAAGCATTAGAGATTTATACTTCCATGATCAATTTGTATGTTTTTTAATGAAACTGTATTAATAGAACACTCAATTTACTCACCACTGATCATGCAATGATTATCCTTTTTCATCATTTGATTTATCTATTAATTTATGTTCTCTTTAGAAATATATATGTATATATAAATTATATATATATATATATATATATATATATATATATATATATATATACATACACACACATATATGTATACAGAGGTAGGCCTCCTGTGAAAGTTAAACAAGCCATAATTGAGACAATACGGCAAACAGCCGTATTGTCTCAATTATCGATCTTATTTGTCCAATGATAATCCAAATTTTAAACATCAATACAGAGTTCTTTGGGGAAAAATTGACAATATCACTTTTTCAATTAATAAGAAATCAATCAGAAATATGTTATATTGGGTATCATGACGATAACATATTGTTTATAACATGTCGCTGGATGTACAGAAAAACTAAGATGAATGGACCTGCATTAAGTTACGGATCCATGAAGTTTCTCCAAAAAAGATTTGTTTAAGAGCACTCTCATATACTTTAAACATTTCATGCCATTTATCTCTTTACATGCAGATAATATTCATAATACTAGGACTGACCTTCCAATCATTATTTTGGAGACTGAAGAGAAATGTGCGATTTTGATTGTGCGTGTGTGTGTTGTAAAATATATAACGAGCTACCAGAAAAACATTTAGTTTCATAGTCAGAAGCCTCACTGACATGAAGTATGGAAACTAAATTGCCAGATATTAACCGCATGTAATTACATATATTTTTTGCATTTTAATTTAAAGTTATTTTGTGAGCACTGCTCCCGAAAGCATTTTTATGAATTGTTTCTGCTTACTTCAGCAGTTACTCAATATTCTCCAGGTATGAAAAATTTTGCATGTTCTTCAATTTGTGTTCTTTTGTAAATAAGATAGTCTTTATACGTAGAAGTGCCTTTTATGTATTGATGTGTGCTATGATGATTTTCTGAAAACTCTTTTCTGCCGCGGTGGTTCTATGGATAACTTGCAGACCAGGAAAGCTATTTCCCAAGTCTTCCTCTTCTCCGCTAATCCTCTTTGGAGGCGGTTGTCCTCTTCAGCCGTCCTCTTCTGCCTTTCTCTGTTAGGAATGTATGCAGTCCCTCTCGACCGCCTATATTCCAGCTCACCCCATTTTGCATATACATCCCATAGAGTTCACGCACTGAAAACACAGAGGGTATCAAAGGCGAAGGAGAATGATTCCAGCTTTATTTTGTTATTTCGACTCAGTTCTAGAGAGAGAGAGAGAGAGAGAGAGAGAGAGAGAGAGAGAGAGAGACTGAAATTAAACTTTCACTAATATTTCATGTAGAATGAAAGGGTGTTAGTCTGTGAACTTCCCCCATCACAAAAGAAAAAAAAGAATGATTCATTCTGGCATTTTTATACATTTATACGTGGCAACGTATTAATCTTTTGTGACATCTTACCTGTCATCGAACTGACCCGAATTTTCTTATGTAAATGTGGTTTTTCAGCCTGGGTACCCCCTCGACTTCACAAGCCAAGCATTGCCACCCCATAACTTATGTTGCATAAACGCAGACACACGCATCCAGTGTACCTTCACGACAGTACAAAAGCTGAGGAGTATTTCATCTAATTATATTTGTTATCTTTCCACCGTGTTGTTTAATGCTTCGTTGTGTATAACTCGAAATTACTTTCCAAATAGCCAAATTAGTCTTATCCTGCTAAACATTTTCATAAAGGTATCTGTTTCGAACAAAAACGATAATCAAAAGGTATCAGACACGAACCGTCTGCAATGCCAGCGCAATTTCCATCTGTTTAGAGGATGGCTTTGAATACAAACTGATCTATGAGGAGAACTGATACTTACAACATGTTCCAGACACGCTCATACACTAAACCAAGACTTTTTATCAAATAGATTCATATGATTCTTGATAGTTTTGCTGTAGTCAGTGAGTATCAAGGCTTTTAGCTTTGTATTTTATTTCCTTTACCTTACTCGAATTATGAAAAGAGAGAGAGAGAGAGAGAGAGAGAGAGAGAGAGAGAGAGAGAGAGAGAGAGAGAGAGAGAGATAAATGTTAGTTTACTGTTACTAGTTGATTACAATAAGAATGATACTTTTTGTTAAAATAAAATTATAAAAGAATAGTTTGGACATTAATTCGTTTGTAGAGGCAGAATTATCTTATAAATAAGAAAAACTATTTATATGATAATTGGTGTAATATATGAAGAACTAAAATGTTAATATAACTTCAACTCTATAGTCTCTAATGAATATCAATTAATAGTTAATAAGACAAGTCAAAACGAAAAGCAAAAAAGAAAATTTGTTTCAAATTCATAGCAAAGGCGTTTTATATAAATTATGTAAAATTTCCTGTCACATAAGAATGATGACCAAATGACTATTATTGCACGAAGCTTTATCATTAACTCATTTTATGTTGTTGTTATTATGGGTCAGAAAGCTAACTGCCAAGTATTTGTTGTCTTCGACCAATACATATATATATATATATATATATATATATATATATATATATATATATATATATATATATATATATATATATAGAATATAAACTCATATAATATACATAATATATATAATAATATTAAATTTATATATATATTCAGAATATAAACTCCTCACAAATGTCGAATTCAACCTCAGGAAGGGAAATTTATAAATGATACAGCGATTCGTCACCAGTGGGACTAGAACTCCGGAATGGTTGTTAAGCCACGACTTTTCAGTAACAGTTACATGGTTGTCGTCAGTAAAAAGTCGTCGCTCCCCACCCATTCGGGAGTTCGAGTCTCCTTGATGATAAATTGATTATCACTTATAAATTCCCCTTCGGTGTATGTATGTTATTCCGAGGCTTAGTGAGTTTGATATTAAACGAGTTAAAGCTTAATATTTGTGAATATAAAAAAATGCCGGTGTATGTGTATCCATATATATATATAATATATATATATATATATATATATATATATATATATATATATATATATATATATATATATATATAATATATATATGTATATATATATATATATATATATATATATATATATATATATATATATATATATATTATATTTTTATATTTTATATTTATATATACATATAAACACACAGATATATATATATATATATATATATATATATATATATATATATATATATATATATATATATATATATATATTTATATATATATATATATATATATATATATATATATATATATATATATATATATATATATATATATATATATATATATATATATATATATATATATATATATATATATATATATATATATATATATATACATATATATATGTATGAAATTTTTTATCACACCGTGATTTATATACAATCATGAAGCCACAAATGTTGCTTAATATCAAATTCACGCTACCTCGGGAGTATCCCGATAGGGAATTATCACCGAAGGGGAATTTATAAGTGATAAATGGATTGGTACTGTCGGGTCGCGATCCCACGACACAGAACTTATCCAGCAACTCTAGTCGACGTTCTACCACTGAGCTATCAAGAGAGGTATAAGTCAATGCCGAGTTTTCTGTACTTATTTTACCCGTTGCAAGCGGGGAAATTGTACTTAGCCTCGGCATTAACCCACCTCCGCCATGATAGTTCATTGGTACGTTTGGAACACGCAGCTCCTATTATGAAATTTTTTATCACACCGTGATTTATATACACTCATGAAGCTACAAATGTCGCTTAATGTCAAATTCACGCTACCTTGGGAGTATCCCGATAGGGAATTATTACCGAAGGGGAATTTATAAGTGATAAATGGATTGGTACTGCCGGGTCGCGATCCCACGGCACAGAACTTATCCAGCAACTCCAGTCGATGTTCTACCACTGAGCTATCAAGAGAGGTATAAGTCAATGCCGAGTTTTCTGTACTTATTTGACCTGTCGCGAGCGGAGAAATTGTACTTAGCCACACACACACACACACACACACACACACACACACACACACACACACACACACACACACACATATATATATATATATATATATATATATATATATATATATATATATATATATATATATATATATATATATATATAAAATAAGAAGGCCCATAAAACACTATTTAAACGTTGAAACCATATATTTCGGGCACTTGTTTCTGTTCCCCTGTTCACTGGTAGAATATGGACAGGTGGAAAGTTACAATGGTATATATACAAAAACATGAAGGTGTGGCCTTAGGCCTCCGATGTTAAGGAGGTGGCGTTTCTTAAGAAGGAGGAGATTGACCAAATTCCTTAGTGGTTTTGGCCTCATTAGCTCCCGTTTGGCGATGGATCTGGCGGTCGCGTTTCTTGGGTCATCTTCTTCAAAAAGGGGTCCGAGGATTAAGGTGTCAATGGCGTCCGATTTCCAATGTCCTCCTGACAGGTTCATATTGTTGGTTTGATTGATGATAGCAGATTCCAGCATCTTTCTTTTGTACGGACAGCTACTCTTGAAAACCAACTCCGCCCCACTCCAGTTAATGACATGCCCTGTATTTCTAATATGTAGGAAAATTCCGTGAACTCTCCGAAGCGTAACGTACAGAGCACAAAAACTGGAGAGGGGCGGAGTTGGTTTTCAAGAGTAGCTGTCCGTACAAAAGAAAGATGCTGGAATCTGCTATCATCAATCAAACCAACAATATGAACCTGTCAGGAGGACATTGGAAATCGGACGCCATTGACACCTTAATCCTCGGACCCCTTTTGAAGAAGATGACCCAAGAAACGCGACCGCCAGATCCATCGCCAAACGGGAGCTAATGAGGCCAAAAACCACTAGGAATTTGGTCAATCTCCTCCTTCTTAAGAAACGCCACCTCCTTAACATCAGAGGCCAAGGCCACACCTTCATGTTTTTGTATATATACCATTGTAACTTTCCACCTGTCCATATATTCTACCAGTGAACAGGGGCACAGAAACAAGTGCCTGAAATATATGGTTTCAACGTTTAAATAGTGTTTTATGGGCCTTCTTATTTTCATATTACACTGTAGTATTACAGGAAAAGACATTCATATATATATATCTGTGTGTGTGTGTGCATATGGAAAAAGAGAGAGAGAGAGAAGGCGAGAAATGTATATGTAAATAAAATTAAGTAAAATGCTCATCGTTCCTTGCACTCTTGCTTCCTGAGCATCAACAATTTCTTGATGCCCACTCTGTATGATGCAGAGTATTATGACTTCTGTCTCCGACTTTTTTTTTTTTTTTTGCTTCCATGATTGTTTGGAGGAAAACATAATCGTTTTTACCTTTTGCTAATAACATTATTTTTTTTTTTGAGAATTGATATTTTCCCCCTTTAAAAAGAGAAGTTTATACTCCCAGCACTGTTGTCTTTCTTCCGTAATAAGGAAATTATCATAAAATCAGTGAAAAGTATGAGTATGTGTTATGGGTAGATGGAACAGGACGAAAACCTTATGCAAATGTGGATAATGTTTTAAAAAGGATGGGAAAGCGCTATATGATTACATACCCGCTTAGGATGATCTACTCATTTATGCAAAAAAAAATGTGGAAGAAAGAAGATAGGTAATAGTTTTCTAGTGGTATTTGCCAAATGAAACAATTTATTCATGATCACTTAAACAAATATTAAAATTTTGAATTTTGCTACAACTAAAACGTGGAATAGTTTACCTAATGCGGGTGTGGAATCTTCAGTTCTGTAAAATGTTTAAGCGAAGAAAGTTTTCTAACCAATATTTTGCTAAAACACAGTTGTTGCCAATTGGGTTAAATATGGGCTGGACGCTGCGAGAAATTATTTTAGCTCTTCGCTATATGTTCATTCTTACAGATTTCAAGGAATACAAATATGTACTGAATTCTGGTGTATCAGCTATATTTTGTTTTCTCTCATATTTATTTATTTATCACGTTTGACCATTACTTTTCCCTCTCTGCAGGGTGATATCCCGTTGGAGACCTCTTGGGTTTATTGTCTGTTGCCCATAAGGGTTTTGAGCTAAAGATCCAAATAATAAAAGAGAAAGAAAGAAAGATCTGGATATCTATATAGAAGGAAAAGTAAAACGTTGCCAAGAAAATGGAATATATACAATACCTTCACTAAGCCCCTTGGCTTTAATAAACAATACGGCCAGAGACCATATGAAAGAAAACAGTATTCCTACGCAGAATTTTGGATATTAAATATACCTGTGGGGAGAAAAGGGCAAGTATCATGGAAAATCTGAGAATGTAAAAATATAAAATTCAGTGATTTTATAAATGGTCCAATATCAATAATTAAAGTAACAAGGAAAATAAAATGAACATAATAATTAACTATCAAAACGAGTGTCGCTAAAACAAGAAAGAGAAGTTTCATTTACAAATAAAAAAGCTTATGTACAGTAATTAGAAAATAACGATGGAACTCTTTCCCAGGGATTTCAAAACAGTATATATCAGTATTGCTTGAAATCTCTGAGATTAGACATATAAGGCAGAGCTGAGATAATTTCTTGCGGCATTCCGCTGCATTAAGCAGTGCACCTAGAACTGTATTTCAAGCAAACGATATTTTCGCAAAAATATTGCACTGAACACTTTCTTCTCATAAAAAGTTTAATCATTTTGTGGTAAATGGGAAGCGAAAAACATTAGATATATAATGATATCTTAATTAACTCTGTTCAAAAGTTGCTATCCTATCATTAAAAGAATTTAATAATGGGATGATGGTGCAAACAAAAATTCAATCTAATGGCATTTTACTCTTCCAAGTAAAGTATCTTAACATTACAAATTCAAGTAGCCTGTGTTTTAGACAGAGCCATATGTCAATACCTCCCCGTCCATATTAAATTGGAGCTCCTCCTTTAAGAAACGAGAACATAAAATCTCGCGTAGATGTACAGTCGATAGTATAGACAGTAAGACGAGCCTCCCCTCGGGATTTGAACTACTGATCTACTTATTATATCAAGCAAACACTATATCTATTCCTGCACAGAATTGCATACTGGGAATGGAACCAGATATGCTAAAGCACATGATTAAAATCTTAGCACCTGTTGGACCTAGATCCCAGCAGCAGTGGATAGACATAATTAATTCTTTTTCCCAAAAGTTCTGAGAGGAGGCATGCATCATAAGCAGAAAATCCTGACTGCAAAGCGATTATAAGTCCAGCCTCCTCGTTATATATTTAAACTTTTGGCCTAAGACTTGCAAGACTAAACTGTTTCCACTCAACCAAAGGGCGCAAAGGAATGGAACCAGATATGCTGTTACGAGCTTTTGTACTGGTCACAATAACCTCCTAGCTTCTCGATTTATTCACAGTTTTGGTATAATCTTGTCACTATAAAGCCTAAGATCCAAATGAAGGATCATCTGAAGAAACTCTGACGACAGTAGCAGGCTTCGAACCTGCACGATACATCAGGATGATGTTAACTTCAGCCGCTTACTACGAAGAAGGATTTAAGTTTATTGCCGCTCATACATTCATAAATCTGTTGAATTCATATACATTTGCTGTAGCTGGAATAGATCAATAGTCTGCTGGAATAGCATAGGGTTGAAGTTATTGCAGATACATATATATTTCGTATAAAAGAAGTAACCAGTAGATTCTGTATATGATATTACTTTTAGTTAGAATCATAGCAGGCTAAGTGCACCCATATCTATGGTTTTGCCAGCTGTGAATTTAGTTTATCATAAATATTCCAGTGAAACTTCCAGCGTATAATAAGTATCTAACATATGATCATATAGGGAGGAGAGTTATATTACGTTCAGTAGGCCCGTAATGATTTCATATATTGGATATACAGGATAATATCTACTTTCAATCATTTTATGTCCTTTGTGCTTGAGTGACAGTGATGTTGGTAGGTAACACATAGGTCAGAGATTCAATCCCCTAGGAGGAGGTTTTTCCAACCTCTTCAAATTTATTTTTTTTTAGCTTCTACTCCGTAAACATAACAAGAAATTAAGTTTCCAATTTTATGACAAGCGTCCTTCATATCTTGAGGACCAGAGGTTGGAGTGTTTGCGCATGATATTCCTGTGATATTTTTGCTGATAACAATATAATTACGAAAGTGACATAGTTTCTTTGAAGGGTTTTCTTACATAATAGACATCACTGTTTGTTGGCAAGGTGCTAACGGGATAGATTAAGCAATGTTTTATGTTTAAAAAAGCCAAATATTGATTGTTGGTATTAATTTTCCACATACGAAAATATCAAAGAAATTCAATATTGTACCTTTCTGGAGCAAAATTGTAAGTATTAAACCACTCCATTTTCTAGTTAAAATTAAACGGCAGAGAATTGAGAAGAAGCGTTATAGATAAAAAAAAAAGATACGCAGTTCATGGAATTTATGAGCCAGGAGAGATAATAAACAGAATTTCATTATGTTTTTGAATAAATTGATAGAAAATTTTGCAATAACAGATCAGGATCAAGGGAACAATAAAATTCAATAGAGCTGTAACTTCAAGAGCCAGTACATCCTATTTTCAACGCTATTCGAGAATTTATGCTCTAATATACTTTCGTAGAGTCCGTAATCTGTTGAATCTAAAAAGGAAAATACACATTTATATCAGTCACTAAGCGAAAAATTTTTATTATTATTATTATTATTATTATTATTATTATTATTATTATTATTATTATTGGTAAAGTTCTCATATTTTTAATATTTGGTATGATATATATATATATATATATATATATATATATATATATATATATATATATATATATATATATATATATATATATATATATATATATATATATATATATATATATATATATATATATATATATATATATATATATAGATATTATATACACATATATATATATATATATATATATATATATATATATATATATAATATACAGTATGTATATATATAGATATTATATACACACACACACACACACACACACACATATATATATATATATATATATATATATATATATATATATATATATATATATATATATATATATATATATATATTCCGACATTCAAAAGAAATATTGAAAATGTTACGGCATTCTTTTTATGTGT
>NC_089750.1:54614796-54642296 GCF_040412425.1 Macrobrachium rosenbergii
TTAATCCATCCCGCCTATTCCGCCCAGCAATAAATCAAATTTTATGAACAATGCCTTTCGCAGTGGAGACGAAGCGCCAATTTGATGACGGGAGAGACATTAGGCCTCTTGTTTCGACTGTATGTAGGGGCAGATTCCCTTCTCCCCCCCCCACACACACACATCGCCTGACCTGGGGTAAAGGACAATGACACACCTCAGCTTTCTCCCCCTCACCCCCCTCAATCATGTGATCAGTCGATGCATTTCCTTCATTGGGCTAGAAGAGAGACTAGGAAGTTCGTTAAGCATAAAAGGCGAAAGCCTTTCCGAGGGGTGCTACTACTTTGATCCTTAGGGACTTAGTTATAAGGCCTATTCCCTGTGACCCTTTACTGGCTGTAAGACTTGCTTTCAGATGTGACCTGCATGCGCACGAACGAACGCACTCGAAGATGTTGTTCGAACCAAGAAGCGCTAGATGAGACGCCAGAGACGCACTCAAAACCTCGGCACTAGAGGACGTAAAAAAAAACCCTTTCCTCTGTTTTCCTTGTGTGGTAGTGGACAAGCGCCAGCGACCCAGTTTGTTTTGCAAAGAGCTCTTGCAACAACATCAGGTATATCTGAGTAGCAGTCTGTTGCCAGTACAATTCTTTCTCTCCTCGTAAATTTCTCCCCAATTTCTAATTTTCAACTTTTCCATTCTCCTTCAAGCTCTCCCTGTTTTGAGATTGACAACACAGCCCATGCTCTCTCTCCCCAGTGCCAATACAAGTTTCAGTGATCAGAAGTAGACTACTTCCTCCATAGTGTTAAATAAGGGCTACTTAAATTAAGCACTCAAGTGATTAAATTCTCCCTAGTGCATAGGTTTCATGTGATAACTTTCCAGTGCATGCGATTACTAAGCCTGGCTCTTTATTCTCGGAATCCTGCTTCATGCCTCAGTCAACCAAGCCTTGTAAATTAAGTCCCCTGGAATACTGCCGCATAGAAAATACAAGAAAGCCTAGTTCGCGCCCCTTTGCAAGAAGGCCCCCTCAGCAGGTTAATTCACGCCTCCTTACGAAGTCCAGTTAACGACGTGCTGTTGACGTCCTTGTGAATTTGATTCTTGGATCATTCTTACTTTTGTTGTTTGCTGGCTCCTCAGTTCCCAGAGTCATTTCATTGCTTCATGTGTAAATAAATTTATTGTAATGTAAATTACTCCCTCATTTTCCATGGCAACCTTCCAATATTTGATCTAATTGGGTAAAATAAGGTGTCAAACCTCCTCCCTTCATTTTGTTTACAGACTGGTGTTCTCCTTTGGCCCAACTGGCAGTATCTAAATTAAAGTAAACCCCTTCCTTCCTCCAAGGACCCCCAGTTTGTAAGAATATATGTATACACATACTTATGTATATATTGTATATATAATATATATGTATATATTATAATATATACATACATATATATGTATATATATATATATATATATATATATATATATATATATATATATATATATATATATATATATATATATATATATATATATATATATATATACACACACACATATATCTACACGTGAAATTTTTAGAACTTACTTTTCATTTCTATTAATGCCTTTGGGTTAATGCTGGTGGCCGTACTTACAAGTATGACTTTCCAGATATAGAAAAGTTTCTACTTTTTTTATTATTTAAAATCCCGAAAAATGTGAATTAAGTTGCCAGTAGGTATGGGAATTCAATGCTTTTATTTCATCAGCTCTTTCTTTATTTTTAATAACAGAAAAATGATGAGAAAATTAACGACTGATATAAATTGTCACTTTTGGAGAAAGTAGGCAGAAAACTTTCCCTACTACCATAAGTTCCAAACACTTTGTTCTCTTTCAGTTCTTCTGACCAGCCTTGCACATAGACTCCTGTGTCACTAAAGAAAAGGTGGAATTTACCTGAGGACTGTAAATAAGTCCAGAACACTTGTCGGACACTTAGGCGTAGTGCCTCCTTTTTGTCTTTGGCGCTGTTAACTGATTTCCACGGTATACTTTTAATGCCCGATATTAGCAAGTTAGCAATGCACTGAGGTCCTGTGATGAATTATCGTAATATCAGATGGATTATCGTAATATCAGCTATTAAAGAAAGGATTTAATAATTTCTTATAGAATACTTTTTCGATCAAAAATAATTTTTTTTTTTCATCTCCTAAATTATATCTCCATCACCATCACTCTTAGCAAGACTTACAAAGCTGAATCTGAGGCTGATTTGAGACGTGCTGGTCTTTATCACTTTACTAAACAATCAATAAATATCTATTTTTACTTAACAGCTATTTTCCAACATAGACAACAGCCGCACATCAGAAACCTGTCAAATTTGAGAAGACGAAAGATTATGACAATTTCTTTCCTTAACTTTATATGAATTTTATTTATTTATTTTTTTTTTCGATTTATAAAGAAGGCAGGAGCACACCCCGTGTGGATGGAAAAAAACATAGCATCTTGCTTTAAAAAGAGCATTAGGCAAAATTTTAAATATGATAACATACAGAGGGACAGACATAGACAGACGAGTAATGGGGCCGAGCCCCGTCGTACACGGTGGTGTTCCTTCGGTCCCTAGCTGCAACCCCTTTCATTCCTTTTACTGCACATCCATTCATATTCTCTTTCTTCCATCTTGCTATCCAACCTCTCTTAACATATGTTTTATAGTGCAAAATTTCCTCTTGTTTTATCTTTCAGACCTTTCTACTCCCAATTTCCGTTTCAGTGCTGAATGACCTCATAGGTCCCAGCGCTTGGCCTTTGGCCTAAATTCTATATTCCATTTCATTCCAATCATAAATCCTTTATTATAATCCACCTGCTTCAGATATCATCCAATTAGCAGTGGCACGCGAGAGTGGCATTCCGACCAAAGCAATAATTTTTACAGTTAGAAAGTTCAACCTGCGTTGAAGTTGGTCTTGGGTTTTTGTAATGGTTTCATGACCTAAATCTCTTCACTAATAAGTTTTCTTACCGTCAAGGGGGATATTTTTCTAAAGCGAAGGTCAGTGAACACGCTTGGAATCTTCTTCTTAGAAATAAAAAAGAAGAAGGTAAGAACTTTCTTTTTTATAAGTACATGCACACACACAGATATATATATATATATATATATATATATATATATATATATATATATATATATATATATATATATATATATATATATATATATATATATATATATATATATATATATATATATATATATATATATATGTGTGTGTGTGTTGTTTGTGTGTATATATACTATATACATACATATAAAATTGCGTGAGAGAGACCAAGGCCGGTAAATTATTATCCCGGTCTAGATAGGGCGCTAAACATGCACAATTATACGCGCAACATATGTTTTTCTTTTTTACCAATAAACATTCATGCCCACAAATACCAGTAAAGGCGCCTAAGAGCCCACAAAAAGAAAAGCCTGCCAGAAAAAGGAGCGTATTTTGTAATCTGAGTGCCTTCAGGGGAATGAAATCCAACTAACATCGCCGGGAGAGGAGTTCAGGTAACTCAATTGCGACTTCCGAAGCTGACCTTGGAATCTTTTTCTCTTTCTGTTCCTGAGAGGTAAAATCCACTTAGTATTTCCTTTCATAAGTTTTTTCATACACCTTTACTCAGAGTTCAAAAGAGAGAATTATGTTGTAAAGGGATTATTAAAGAAAAATTGCTAGAATAACGTAGCTAACATGAAAAGCATGAAATTCGTGAAATAACCTAGCCTTGTTTATCAGAACATTTTATAGGCTGTTCTTTATTTGAAAACAATGACTCAGTGACATACATGCATATGTACATACACACGTACATTCAAAAGCACATACATACATACATACATACATACATACATACATACATACATACATATATATATATATATATATATATATATATATATATATATATATATATATATATATATATATATATATATATATATATATATACAGTATATATGTAGGGTATCTTTGTATATTGCTCATTTATCTCTTTATTTCTAAACTCATTTAAAATAAAATTTTACCTTCTGTAAAAATTTAAAATTCCAGTTTTAGAGATATATATATATATATATATATATATATATATATATATATATATATATATATATATATATATATGTGTGTATGTGTGTGTGTGTGTGTGTGTGTGTGTGTGTGTGTGTGTGTTACATATTAAAGACTGGTAACCCTAGATAATCGGGCTTTTTAGCAAGGTTGAATTTTAAATTTCTACTGAAGGTAAAATTTTTTTAAATGAGTATAGAAATAGAAAAAGATAAATGAACAATCTACGAAGATACCCTGTAAATACTGTCATGCAATAATTCAGGAATTCATGTGAATAATATTCACCGAACGTAATTCTTATTATGAGAGTATATCAATTAGAACTCTTTCCTAACTTCAGCCTATTTTTTCTCTCTGTAGTTCTTGACAAGAGGCTCGGTCATATAAATGGGATAAAAACGTAAACTTCGCTCTACGAGGAACTCCCATTGGAATCGACCCCTTAAGGCTTTGCAGGCGTTTTTGTCAGGGAACAATTCTGGAACTTAATTTTACACTTATCGATTTTATAATTTTCATTCGCATGGACTGCGTTTGATTGCACTGTAGTTACTTTTTATTTGCTTGTTAATTTCTTGGGCAGACGAATTTTTGTCCTCTACAGATATTTCGTTGTATATTATTATTTTTCACAACAAGGAGAAATAAGGGTGTTCCTTCTAAATTGTGACGGGCTGTGTGAGAAATAAAAACTATTGCATGGCACATTCTTATGAATTATTCAGAACGCGAATCCAGTTAGAAAATATTGTACAGGTATTAGTGATGATATTACGCTTAAAGGGAGAGGAAAAGGGAAAATGAGAAGCAAAACTATAACATATAACAAGGAAAATAAAATTACACAATTTAGTAAAAATAGTGTAAACAGTCTATCGACATTATTTTCTTATTTTATTTCTATTTCATTCCAAGACAAACTATACGATTTCAAAGAAATTCCCAAAAATCTTCTATATATTCAAAATCATTTCATGGAGACCTGATTTTCTTTATAGGAAACACATACCTCCCTGTATGTAAAACCCGTATAGATCAGTTACAAGGAAAAAAAAATCATTTAGAACATATTCCTGCTTCTTCGAAGGAAACACACCTTTCTGTGCTTTAAACCATTTTAGATTGTTTACAAAAAAGATATATCATTCATTTAGAGCATATTCCTCTTTCCAAAATTAATCCTTGTATCAAGGAACAGCGTATCATCCACTAGCTGTGCTTTCGTGTAGGGCCAATTTGTGCTATCAAAGGATGACCTACATCACCCATCAGAACCGACCGTTAATCTCCTCTCTAATTGGATTGGCGTAGGGATCTGGCCCTCTTGGCGACAGAGAACCAATAGCGCTGTTTGTTGGGACGCTGCTATAAATAGGAAATGAGTTTATGGCTCTGAGGTTGACTCCGGGTCTGCCTTGGTCAAGGATTATGTGTTTGATAGTCATACATACAGGCATGCAGATAAGATATAGTGTTTAATTATTTACACGCTTGCAATAGTTGAAATACATTACAGGAAAATAATTAAAGGATTTAGGAGTAAGTACGTGGTGAGGGCTTAATGATATTGATTATTTTCATTAGCAATTCGATCTTGTACCGCGGGTTCTAACTTAAAATTCACATTGCTTAATTGGCATCGAATTTTTTTTCCTATTCTTTGGTTGTAAATCTTTTTTGGCCGATGGACTAATGTATTGTATATATATATATATATATATATATATATATATATATATATATATATATATATATATATATATATATATATACATATATTATATATATACAAACATACATACATATTATAGATTTATATTTACACACAGACAAGCACACACAAAATCACACAAATATTTATATCTAGATATATACACATTGCATTTCTCATGTACTCATTTCATTTTCAAAGAGAACGAAACAGAGCCATAGCGTACTATCTATCAATGATTTAATATACTACTATTCGTTTAAACTCATTCATGTTGACGTTTATTTGGTTACAGTAATTGTTCCAAGATTAAAGCTAGTATAATGAACGTTCGTTGAATCATAGCAATCCAGTTGCCAATATGCCTCGCTCATTCCCACACAAGACAAATGTCCCTAATATTTTAGACTTTAGTTCATTGAAGCAATATATAAATTTGGTACTTGTCTGTATTTAATGGTTCCTTTTATTTAGAGGAGCGCTAGCGAATCAAAACTAAATTCATTGTTACGGGCAAGAACAGAACAAGAAATATAAAGATTGAAGGGAAAGGGAAAAGTTTGTAAACAAACATTATAGCTGAAATATATGGAATAGTCGCTGTTCGATATAATATATTTCATGACCAATTGAAACTAGCACGAAAAAAAAAAAATTGCGATATATTTCCTTTACCAACTTGTGAAAATTTAGTCTTAATTAGAAGGTAGGTCATAAAAAGGGTATATCATTCCGACCACATTATTAAGAAACATCCAGTGTTATGTAACACTTTATAGTCAAATATTATTCGCTGTATACGATGCTAAGCAAAGATGATATTCTCGCATATGAATGCTTTATAGAACGTTCTTATAAAGCTCTGATCTTGCTACAAATGACACACACACACACACACACACACACACACACACATATATATATATATATATATATATATATATATATATATATATATATATATATATATATATATATATATATATATATATATATATATATATATATATATATATATATATATATATATATATATATATATATATATATATATATATATAACCCAATAGACAGCAGCAAGCACTGGGGGGAAAGACAGTTCCTCATTCCTTTCAGAGTACTTTATTCAGCTGACGTTCCAAGACTTGTCAGTCCCATTTTCAAAGCTACAAAATAAAAGAACAAACGTTAAAAACAGACTCAGGTTAAAAACAGAAAAGGTTTAACATAAAACTACAAAGATTGAAATACGATAGGAAAGAACAAAGTTTACCAAAGAGTGCTGAAGGCAAAGACCGAGTGGCAATCAGGGTACGGTTCGGCATCAACGGAAACTCTTGAGATAAAGGTGTTGACGTGGAATGTGTATTTACTAGTATTTGGGAAACAAGCTGCTTAACGAAAAGTGATTTCAGTATTATTAGTCGGTGGTCATTCGGAGCTCTGCCTATGATTTTAAAATCTTTGTAGTTGATATCATATTTGCATTTCTTTGCGTGATCTCGTATACAAGAGAATTCGGGGTCTCATAGTCTTATACCCGTTCTATAACTCACGCCTCGATGAGAGTCTAATCTCACCGTCATCATAGTGCTGAATGACCCTGTAGGTCCCAGTGCTTGGCTTTATGCCTAAATCTCATGTTCCATTCCATTCCTTTAAAGGGTGAAGACTCTCTTTATGTCTGAATAGAGATCTAATTGCCGTTGGGTCACAGAGTATTAATTTCAATTCAGTAGCTGGTAGAAATTTGCTCATTATCTAGTTCTTCATTGGAGGGGTGGGTAGAGCTCTCGGCTAGCACGCTCTTGGCCCAGCGTTCGACTCTCCGAGCGGCCAATGAAGAATTAGAGGAATTTATTTCTGGTGATAGAAATTCATTTCTCGTCATAGTGTGGTTCGGATTCCACAATAAGCTGTAGGTCCCGTTGCTAGGTAACCAGTTGGTTCTTAGCCACGTAAAATAAATCTAATCCTTCGGGCCAGCCCTAGGAGAGCTGTTAACCAGCTCAGTGGTCTGGTTAAACTAAGGTATACTTAACTTTTCTTTGCCCATTATCTGCTGTAAGTCTCGATAGAAGTTCTTATCATAAATTAGCGGAATATTTGTATACAAAAGTAGTTTAGGCACCTTTGGTATTTCAAGTTTTGGATGGAAAATATTATTTATGAATTTGTTAAGATGTTTGTAAAAAAGTTTAGATGGAAAACAGTTATTAATAAAGTACTGGTGGAAGTATAGAATATTATGAAAAGGGTTCCAGTCAGATGAATAAAGTACTTTGAAAGGAATGAGGAATTGACCTTCCCATGCATGCTTCCTGATATATATATATATATATATATATATATATATATATATATATATATATATATATATATATATATATATATACATATATATATATATATATAAAACATATTCAAGAACGTTGCAACCAAAGTGCTGGAAATATATGGTTGCAACATTCAAATAGTGTTTTATATGTCTTTTATCGTCATATTATACTGTGGTATGACAGTAAAAGACATTCATTTATATATAATATATATATATATATATATATATATATATATTTATATATATATATATATATATATATATATATATATATATATATATATATATATATATATATATATATATATATACATATATATATATATTATATATATATATATATATATATATATATATATAGTAATAAGACATTCATATATATATATATATATATATATATATATATATATATATATATATATATATATATATATATATATATATATATATATATATATATATATATATATAAATCCACGAAGGAAAGAGATACACTGGAGTGCTGAGGCCTTTCGACTGGCGTCCTTTACTTAGCAGACTGAAGAAATATAAAAGTAAGTTTACAAAGAAAGCTCCTATAAATGATTTTGGCAGTTCTACTAATTCTTCAATTGTTTTGGATTCCAGGTACATATTGTTTCCTTTGTAATTCCCATCTGTCATTTATATAAGCTTTCTTTGTAAACTTACTTTTATATTTCTTCAGTCTGCTAAGTGAAGGACGCCAGTCGAAAGGCCTCGCAGCACTCCAGTCTTTTTCTTTCCTTCGTTGATTTTGTCTTCATTTATATGTTCATCATATTCCATATTATCGTGATTCAGTTATACATACACACACACACACACACACACACACACACACACACACATATATATATATATATATATATATATATATATATATATATATATATATATATATATATACATATACATATATATATATATATATATATATATATATATATATATATATATATATATATATATATATATATATATATATATATATATATATATATATATATGCAAGGCAAAGTCCACGATGAAATTCATGTTACAGAACATAGTATATTGAAAATATAAATGTACAGAGCTTATAGCTTTGGTCCATCTGCTGTGGACTTGATCACTAAAATGGAGTATAATATGCAACTAAAGAAACAAAATAAAGCATGAAACCATAAATAAAAAAAATTACAGAAAGTAAAACTATTTAATCAGGTTGCTGGGCCGAAAGCTATAACCTCAGTACATATTGTATATATTTTTAATATACTATGTTCTGTAACAAGAGTTTCACTGTAGACTTTACCTAACATTTATGTTAAGTACGACATAGTAGTTTTATATTTCATATATATGTATATATATAAATATAAATATAAATATAAATACATAGTAGTTTTATATTTATATATATATGTATATATATATATATAATATATATATATATATATATATATATATATATATATATATATATATATATATATATATATATATATATATATATATATATATATTTATATATATATATATTTATATGTTTATATATATTATATATTATATATATATATATATATATATATATATATATATATATATATATATATATGTGTGTGTGTGTGTATATATATGTGTGTGTGTGTGTGTGTGTGTGTGTGTGTGTGTGTGTATATATATATATTATATGTTTACTATATGTTTCCTGGTGCGGGTAGATTTTAAGTCTCACAATTCATTACTTACTCTAGAGTGGCCTTGTAAGATAATCAGAGCATATAAAACAGAAAGCAAAAGGAGTTATACAGGAGCTTAGGGCTCTTACTCAAAGGGAAGACGCGTGAAACACGTGGGTACAAAAATAGGTATATTTACATAACAGACAAGTTCAAAGGAAAATGAATTAAATAAAGTTAAATTGCTGCTGCAGTTGAAAGTCCTCCAAGGGTGGGGGAGGGACAGCTTGGGGTTGCCAAGACAGAGCCAAGGAGAATTCCACTACTATCGTCCGTCTGAAATGATATGGAACACAGGTTACGGTCTGATGCCAGAATTGGAGAATGCTTTCTACTCGAGTGTGCATTGAAGGCGCCAAAGGTCAACCTCGAAACTTGACTAGTGACTTGAGTAAGGGGGCAGTGATAACGTGGGCCGGGATTGAACCAAGAAATTCAGGGGAAAGCAAAGACACTGGTCCAAAAGTCTAATGAACGCACAAGGGCGAAAGTAATGTTACTAAGCAAATCTTTCAGGGCATTTACCGTCCTATAGAAGTGTCCAGCGCTGATGTTGACACTGGGGCTTCGTTCCAGTCCTTCCCAAGGGCATCAGAGTGCGTTGAGGCCTTTTATGGCTTCTGCTCGGGTGTAGGGGGGGGGGCGATGACTTTACCCCAGGTCGCTGGTCCTGTACCAAGAAAGAGCACCGAGCCAGTTACTGTCCTAGGCGAGGATTATCTTCTAGGGAGTGTCCTTAATTACCCTCTGGAATTTCCCATCTTCACCCATCCCTCGACTACTGCACTTACACAGGTCAAAATAAGCAGAGGCCTATCTATCGGCCAAGCAAAACAGAAAGGAGGGTGTTTTATTAGCTTATTTTGGCACCATTATTACCGACAAGGCGGGCTGATTGGTGACTGGAGTGGAAATTGATTGGTCTCACCAAATTACCGACGAGATGGGCTGACTGGGGACTGGAGTGGAAATTGATTGGTTTCACCAAATTACTGACGAGGCAGGCTGATTGGGGATTGGAGTGGAAATTGATTGGTTCCACCAAATTACCGACAAGGTGGGCTGATTGGGGACTGGGGTAGAAATTGATTGATCTCACAAAATTACCGACAAGGCGGGCTGATTGGGACTGGAGTGGAAATTGATTGGCCTCACCAAATTACTGATGAGGCGTGCTGATTGGGGACTGGATTAGAAATTGACTGGTCTCCCTAAAATAGTTCCCGCACAGATGATGTCTGATCAGCGAGAGCGCAAGTTTTACATTTACTGACTTACATACAGGAGAAGTTTATTCTCAATAGCAATTAGGTGGGTGGTAAGCCCAAATTCATAATAAATATGCAACACACACAGCAGTAGTAAAAGCACAAAAACAAAAACAAAAATATAATGTCAAACCCCCCAATAATACAAACAATTTTGGGGAATGAGCCGAGGGAAAACAAAGTAAAATCAAACAAACAAAATCTCACACATGCCTAGCTAACGGTTCGGTGAATGCCGGTCAAGGCTGTTTGCCTCACTGTCTGTTATTTGTAGGCCGCTTGGCTGGCTTTCTGCGACAAAATGAATGAATGAGGTAATGTTTTGGTAAACAGACGCGGTACTTCCCTGAACGTGAGGGAAAGAAACGACTTTTAGTGAATTATCATTTCTACGCTGTGCCTAGCATGAAATATGATTTCGCCCTATTGCTAGACGAGAGAGAGGGTAATGAGTCAGTGACGCCAGTCTGACTTTTCGAACACGTGTTTGCAGACGATTTTCGTGCCTACTTAAATATTCAATTTCGAATTCGCATCTGTTTTCACAGGAGGAATACACGCACTATTCCTTTAATGGGTTAGAGCCTAAATAACCTATTTGAATGGCATATAATCCGAGTGCAAAGGATTTCAAAAGCTAGATTTCGGTGATCTTCTCTCTTTCGTTTTCTTTTGGCATGCGCCCTAATATAAAAAAAAATTTCTAGGTTTAGTCGCGTTTGCTAAAGTTTCCTATGCTAAATAAACACAGTTTACTTACGCAGAATTTCCTTGGCCTGTTGCGCTGGCTTTTCAAAGGTTCGTAATCTGTCTCGTATCCAGTTTAGCTGAGATAATTGCTGATTTTACAGATTGCAACACAAACTATGGGGGGTGGGGGCGGGGATGCAATCATTATAAGTATCACTGACTAGGTCGCCATTTTTAGTTTCCTGGTGCAGGTAGATTTTAAGTCTCAAAATTCATTACTTTACTCTACAGTGACCTTGTAAGATAACCAGGAGCATATAAAACAGAAAACAAAGGAGTTATACAGGAGATTAGGGCTCTTACTCAAAGGAAAGATGCGTGAAACACATGGGTACAAAAACAGGTATATTTACATAGCAGACAAGTTCAAAGGAAAATGAACTAAATAAAGTTAAATTGCTGCTGCAGTTGAAGTCCTCCAAGGGTTGGGGAGGGACAGCTTGGGGTTGCCAGAACAGAGCCAAGGAGAATTCCGCTACTATCGTCCGTCTGAAAAGATATGGAACACAGGTTACGGTCTGATGCCGGAATTGGAGAATGCTTTCTACTTGAGGGTGCACTGAAGGTTCCAAAGGTCAACCTCGAGGCTTGACTAGTGACTTGAGTAAGGGGGCAGTGAACATGTGGGCCGGGATCGAACCAAGGAATTCAGGGGAAAGCAAAGACACTGGTCCAAAGATCTAATGACCGCACAAGGGTGAAAGTAAAGTGACTAAGCAAATCTTTCAGGGCACTTTACCGCCCTATAGGAGTGTCCAGTGCTGATGCTGACACCAGGTCTTCGTTCCAGTCCTTCCCAAAGGCGTCAGCAAATGGTCCATGTGGTTTGGAGACAAAGGCCAACCACCAAAGGTGTGCTCGAGGGTGTAGATCGGTGGAGTGATGGAGGGGCTCCCTTGAGATGATATAGGGCTGCAGTATTGGAGTTCTGCTCCCTCTAGGGTTGCACTTCACCGTTTTGCAATGGTACTGGCCACTTGGTTGGGATACCAAGCAAGGGGCAGCAGTCCACGTGGTGGAGAAGGGGATGGGGAGGAGACGTCTTATCGTGTGGGCCTACTCCATTTAGGTTTGGACTGTGTGTGAGGCTGACCTGAGCGCGTTGGGACCTTTTATGGCTTCTGCTCAGGCGTAGGGGGGGCGCGATGGCTTGACCCCAGGTCACTGATCCTGTACCAAGAAAGAGCGCCAAGCCAGTTATGCCCTAGGTGAGGATTATCTTCTAAGGAGTGTCGTTTGTTATCTTCTGGAATTTCCCATCTTCACCCATCACTCGACTACTGCACTTACACAGGTCAAAATAGACAGAGGCCTATCTATCGGCTAAGCAAAACGGAAAGGAGGGTGTTTTATTAGCTTATTTTGGCGCTATCATTACTGACGAGGCGGGCTGATTGGGGACTGGAGTGGAAATTGATTGGTCTCACCAAATTACCGACGAGGTGGGCTGATTGGGGACTGGAGTGGAAATTGATTGGTCTCACCAAATTACTGACGAGGCAGGCTGATTGGGGACTGGATTGGAAATTGATTGGTCTCCAAATTACCGACAAGGCGGGCTGATTGGGGACTGGAGCGGAAATTGATTGATCTCACCAAATTACTGATGATGAGGTGGGCTGATTGGGACTGGATTGGAAATTGATTGGTCTCACCAAATTACCGACAAGGCGGGCTGATTGGGGACTGGATTGGAAATTGATTGGTCTCACCAAATTACCGACGAGGCGTGCTGATTGGGGACTGGATTAGAAATTGATTGGTCTCCTAAAATAGTTCCTGCACAAACGACGTCTGATTAGCGAGATCACAAGTTTTACATTTACTGACTTTACAGGAGAAGTTTATTCTCAATAGCAATTAGGTGGGTGGTAAGCCCAAATTCATAATAAATATGCAAGACACACAGCAGTAGTAAAAGCACAAAAAAACAAAAAAAAAATATAATGTCAAACCCCCAATAATACAAACAATTTTGGGGAATGAGCCGAGGGAAAACAAAGTAAAATCAAACAAACAAAATCTCACGCATGCCTAGCTAACGGTTCGGTGAATGTTGGTCAAGGCTGTTTGCCTCACTGTCTGTTATTTGTAGGCCACTTGGCTGGCTTTCTGCGACAAAATGAATGAATGAGTGAGGTAATGTTTTGGTAAACAGACGCGGTACTTCCCGAACGTGTGGGAAAGAAACGACTTTTAGTGAATTATCATTTCTACGCTGTGCCTAGCATGAAATATGATTTCGCCCTATTGCTAGATGAGAGAGAGAGGGTAATGAGTCAGCAATGCCAGTCTGACTTTTCGAACACGTGTTTGCAGTCGATTTTCGTGCCTACTTAAATATTCAATTTCGAAATCTCATCTGTTTTCACAGGAAGAATACATGCACCATTCCTTTAATGGGTTAGAGCCTAAATAACCTATTTGAATGGCATATAAGCCGAGTGCAAAGGATTTCAAAAGCTAGATTTCGGTGATCTCTCTCTCTTTCGTTTTCTTTTGGCATGCGCCCTAATATAAAAAAATTATAGGTTTAGTCATGTTTGCTAAAGTTTCCTATGCTAAATAAACACAGTTTACGTACGCAGAATTTCCTTGGCCTGTTAGCGCTGGCTTTTCAAAGGCTCGTAATCTGTCTCATATCCAGTTTAGCTGAGATAATTGCTGATTTTACAGATTGCAACACAAACTATATGGGGATGCAATCATTATAAGTATCACTGACTAGGTCGCCATTTTTAGTTTCCTGGTGCAGGTAGATTTTAAGTCTCAAAATTCATTACTTTACACTACAGTGACCTTGTAAGATAACCAGGAGCATATAAAACAGAAAACAAAAGGAGTTATACAGGAGATTAGGGCTCTTACTCAAAGGAAAGATGCGTGAAACACATGGGTACAAAAACAGGTATATTTACATAGCAGACAGGTTCAAAGGAAAATGAACTAAATAAAGTTAAATTCTGCTGCAGTTCAAAGTCCTCCAAGGGTTGGGGAGGGACAGCTTGGGGTTGCCAGAACAGAGCCAAGGAGAATTCCGCTACTATCATCTTTCTGAAAAGATATGGAACACAGGTTACGGTCTGATGCCGGAATTGCAGAATGCTTTCTACTTGAGGGTGCACTGAAGGTTCCAAAGGTCAACCTCGAGGCTTGACTAGTGACTTGAGTAAGGGGGCAGTGAACACATGGGCCGGGATTGAACCAAGGAATTCAGGGGAAAGCAAAGACACTGGTCCAAAGATCTAATGAACGCACAAGGGTGAAAGTAAAGTGACTAAGCAAATCTTTCAGGGCATTTACTGCCCTATAGGAGTGTCCAGTGCTGATGCTGACACCAGGTCTTCGTTCCAGTCCTTCCCAAAGGCATCAGCAAATGGTCCATGTGGTTTGGAGACAAAGGCCAACCACCAAAGGCGTGCTCGAGGGTGTAGATTGGTGGAGTGATGGAGGGGCTCCTTGAGATGATATAGGGCTGCAGTATTGGAGTTCCGCTCCCTCTAGGGTTGCACTTCACCTGTTTTGCAATGGTACTGGCCACTTGGTTGGGATACCAAGCAAGGGGCAGCAGTCCACGTGGTGGAGAAGGGGATGGGGAGGAGACGTCTTATCGTGTGGGCCTACTCCATTTAGGTTTGGACTGTGTGTGAGGCTGACCTGAGCATGTTGGGACCTTTTTGACTTCTGCTCAGGCGTAGGGGTGGCAATGGCTTGACCCCAGGTCACTGATCCTGTACCAAGAAAGAGCGCCAAGCCAGTTATGCCCTAGGCGAGGATTATCTTCTAAGGAGTGTCATTTGTTATCTTCTGGAATTTCCCATCTTCACCCATCACTCGACTACTGCACTTACACTGGTCAAAATAGACAGAGGCCTATCTATCGGCTAAGCAAAACGGAAAGGAGGGTGTTTTATTAGCTTATTTTGGCGCTATCATTACTGACGAGGCGGGCTGATTGGGGACTGGAGGTGAAATTGATTGGTCTCACCAAATTACCGACAAGGTGGGTTGATTGGGGACTGGAGTGGAAATTGATTGGTCTCACCAAATTACTGACGAGGCAGGCTGATTGGGGACTGGATTGGAAATTGATTGGTCTCACCAAATTACCGACAAGGCGGGCTGATTGGGGACTGGAGCGGAAATTGATTGATCTCACCAAATTACTGATGAGGTGGGCTGATTGGGACTGGATTGGAAATTGATTGGTCTCACCAAATTACCGACAAGGCGGGCTGATTGGGGACTGGATTGGAAATTGATTGGTCTCACCAAATTACCGACGAGGCATGCTGATTGGGGACTGGATTAGAAATTGATTGGTCTCCCTAAAATAGTTCCCGCACAAACGACGTCTGATTAGCGAGATCACAAGTTTTACATTTACTGACTTACATACAGGAGAAGTTTATTCTCAATAGCAATTAGGTGGGTGGTAAGCCCAAATTCATAATAAATATGCAAGACACACAGCGGTAGTAAAAGCACAAAAAAACATATAATGTCAGACTCCCCAATAATACAAACAATTTTGGGGAATGAGCCGAGGGAAAACAAAGTAAAATCAAACAAACAAATTCTCACACATTCCTAACTAACGGTGCGGTGAATGTTGGTCAAGGGCATTTGCCTCACTGTCTGTTATTTGTAGGCCACTTGGCTGGCTTTCTGCGACAAAATGAATGAATGAATGAGGTAATGTTATGGTAAACAGACACGGTACTTCCCCGAGCGTGAGGGAAAGAAACGACTTTTAGTGAACTATCATTTCTATGCTGTGCCTAGCATGAAATATGATTTCGCCCTATTGCTAGATGAGAGAGAAGGTAATGAGTCAGCAATGATAGTCTGACTTTTCAAACACGTGTTTGCAGTCGATTTTCGTGCCTACTTAAATATTCAATTTCGAAATCTCATCTGTTTTCACAGGAAGAATACATGCACCATTCCTTTAATGGGTTAGAGCCTAAATAACCTATTTGAATGGCATGCAAGCCGCGTGCAAAGGCTTTCAAAAGCTAAATTTCAGCGATCTCTCTCTCTCTCTCTCTCGTTTTCTTTTGGCATATGCCCTGATATAGAAAAAAAATTATAGGCTTAGTCATGTTTGCTAAAATTTCCTACGCTAAATAAACACAGTTTACTTACGCAGAATTTTCTTGGCCTTTAGCGCTGGCTTTTCAAAGGTTCATAATCTGTCTCATATCCAGTTTAGCTGAGCTAATTGCTGATTTTACAGATTGCAACACAAACTATGGGAGGGGGCTGCAATCGTTACGAGAATCACTGACTAGGTCGCCATTTTTATATGTTTCCTGGTGCAGGTAGATTTTAAGTCTCAAAATTCATTACTTTATACTAAAGTGACCTTGTAAAATAACCAGGAGCATATAAAACAAAAAACAAAAGGAGTTATACGGGAGCTTAGGGCTCTTACTCAAAGGGAAGATGCGTGAAACAAGTGGGTACAAAAATAGGTATATTTACATAACAGACAGTTTCAAAGGAAAATGAATTAAATAAATTTAAATCGCTGCTGCAGTTCAAAGTCCTCCAAGGGTTGGGGAGGGACAGCTTGGGGTTGCCAGGAACAGAGCCAAGGAGAATTCCGCTACTATCGTCTTTCTGAAACGATATGGAACACAGGTTACAGTCTGATGCCGGAATTGGAGAATGCTTTCTACTTGAGGGTGCACTGAAGGTTCCAAAGGTCAACCTCGAGGCTTGACTAGTGACTTGAGTAGGGGGCAGTGAACACATGGGCCGGGATTGAACCAAGAAATTCAGGGGAAAGCAAAGACACTAGCCCAAAAGTCTAATGAACGCACAAGGGCGAAAGTAAAGTGACTAAGCAAATCTTTCAGGGCATTTACTGTCCTATAGGAGTGTCCAGCGCTGATGTTGACACCAGGTCTTCGTTCCAGTCCTTCCCAAGGGCATCAGCAAATGGTCCATGTGGTTTGGAGACAAAGGCCGCCCACCAAAGGCGTGCTCGAGGGTCGTAGATTGGTGGAGTGATGGAGGGGCTCCCTTGAGATGATATAGGCCTGCAGTATTGGAGTTCCGTTCCCTCTAGGGTTGCACTTCACCGTTGTGCAATGATACTGGCCACTTGGATGGGATACCAAGCAAGGGGCAGCAGTCTACGTGGTGGAGAAGGGGGTGGGGAGGAGACGTCTTATCGTGTGGCCTACTCCATTTAGGTTTGGACTGTGTGTGAGGCTGACCTGAGCATGTTGGGGCCTTTTTGACTTCTGCTTCGGGCGTAAGGGGTGGCAATGGCTTGACCCCAGGTCACTGGTCCTGTACCAAGAAAGAGCGCCAAGCCAGTTATGCCCTAGGCGAGGATTATCTGCTAGGGAGTTTCCTTAATTACCCTCTGGAATTTCCCATCTTCACACATCCCTCGACTACTGCACTTATACAGGTCAAAATAGGCAGAGGCCTATCTATCAGCCAAACAAAAAGGAAGTGTTTTATTAGCTTAGTTTGCGCTATTTTTTTACAATATATATATATATATATATATATATATATATATATATATATATATATATATATATAATATATATATATATATATATATATATATATATATATATATATATATATATATATATATATATATATATATATACATATATATATAAGATATATATATATATATATATATATATATATATATATATATATATATATATATATATATATATATATATAATATATATATATATATATATATATAGATATATATATATATATATATATATATATATATATATATATATATATATATATATATATATATATATATATATATATATATATATATATATATATATATATATATATATACATATTTACATATTTCCGTTTATGGTATTTTACAGGCCGGCAACGGGCACTTTATTTAATTGGCCTTGGAGTTCTGACTTGCGTAAAGGGAAATCATAAAAAAAAAAATAAGAAAAATGGGAGAGTTTAGGAGCTGAAGGCTCTACTTCATAAGGAAATGTTACGTAAACACTTGGGATAAGTTAAAGAATTATATTTACAAAAGCAAGCAATTGAAGGGAATGTGGATAAGTAAGTTGATAAAGGGCTTGCAACGCCTGAAGATCCTTCTACTGGAGTCTTGAATAAAGGCAAGGCACAAGCCATGATGAGTCCACTGCGAATGGGTCCCTCTGCAAGAGAGATTTACACATTACACGCCAGTAAAGGAACAATTTAACACAGAATAAGTCTCGAGTTTGCACTGAGGGTGCCAAAGACTCGAGGAATGAATGACCACTTTACACTCGAACACAGGACATTGGAAATGGCACTGGATAAACTGGCGCAAGGACAGAAGTGAAATGCTGGTACTCTGAGATTTCTAAAGGGCAAACTATCGTTACTGAAAATCTTCTCTCGCACTTTACCTTAGGGGAAGCTGGTCTCTGACGAAAAAGGACTACGGTCACCGACGATACAGGCTGTCCCTGAAGGATGACTGGAGTCTGGAGTCGGACAGGCGGGGAATGAATGGTCTCTCAGCAAACTGCATCACCTGCCCGCATGTATGGCTGTCCCTTACAACTCCTCACAAAGACTAACTCCTTACTGCCTTCGGTATCTTCCTTTTAAGGCACATGGCCAGGGGTATGAGTCGTGTGCAAATGATGAATCACTGCCCAGGTGTTCAGCGATTCGGGGGCCTCTTCCCAGGTTCCCTGCGGAGGTAAGACAATTCAGGCAGCTTAATTTGCCTTTAGAAAGGCCGTCTTAAGAGGCTTAGTTGGGCAGTAAATCTCCTCCTGGCATCTTTTATCTGTCATCTCAATATCTGTTCCAGGTAAAAAAAAAAAAGGACAGATCGGAATGTTGATAACGGGCTCTGATTTCTAGTCAAATACAGACTGGCCATGGCTTCTCAATAAACAAAGGGTGAATTAGTGGGGGAGGCACGTTGTGCACGACTTCTGGTTGCTTATAATATATATATATATATATATATATATATATATATATATATATATATATATATATATATATATATATATATATATATTTATATATGTGTGTGTGTGTGTGTGTGTGTGTGTGTGTACGTATTGAGCTGAACCTATGCTGTAAAATAATTATCGGGTAGTAAGATGACATTCTTGCTACCAGCTATGGTGGACAGTGTGATGGACCTACCATCGTCAATAATGTCAGGTAAATCACATCCACTTATATCTTTTTCACACATATCTATCTATTTAACAAAAACATTCACAGTCCCAATTCATCCCAGATCCCATTTTCTTGCCGAAAGCAACCGTATTTGCTCAATAGCAGCATCAATCTATATGTATAAAATGGATATATGTATGTGTGTGTGTTCCAGGATAACTCTGAAACGCTTTGAGGAATTTCAACCAAACTTGGTATATATATGACTTATTGTCTAGAAAAGAATACTGGGGTGGTTAAGACATCACTACACCAAAGAACATCAAAGGGGGTGGGGGTGGGAAGGGCTTCCCTGAAACGGACCTGGTTCTGCCCGTAGACTTAGTAACTAAATGAACTCAAGTAATTTATCATTTATCATATGACTTACTATCTGGAAAAGAATATTGTCGGGGTGAGACATCACTGGCACCATAGTGGGTGGGAGTCGTGGTGGGAATGGGCTGACGTATAAATAACCGAAAACATTAGATATTAGTGTCTAATCCATAGTTTTAAAGATTGCATAGGTGAATGGTGACACTCCGGATGCCCTTTCAGTTCAAGTTCAGCCCCGATAAGAAGGGGGGTGAGGAAGGGTGAAAAATAATGTGTAAAAAATGACAGATATTAGTGTCTAATCCATAGTTTTCGAGGTCACTGCGATGAATAGCGGCACTCCCAATGCACTTTAAGTACAAGCTCAGCCCCCATAGGAATGGGAGGTGAGAAGGGGTGAAATATAAAATGTAAAACTTGCTTAGCAACATAATTGGAGAAACTACATTAACAGGAAAGAGAGAGAGAGAGAGAGAGAGAGAGAGAGAGAGAGAGAGAGAGAGAGAGAGAGAGAGAGAGAGAGAGAGTTTATCGGTTGTCATTTTATCCCGGGCAGCGCCGGAATCGTCGGCTAGTATGAAATAAATGTGCCTCTCTATCGAACTTTTCAGTTCCACATGTCCTTTATTCCTTACATCGTTGGATTGTGGAACAGTCCCCTTGAGGAATGTTGTAAACTCAAAAGTTCAAGCGAAGATCCAACGCATGACTTCCCTAAAACAAATCTCCATGTATTTCAATAATTTACTGGTATTTTTTATCTGAATATTTATTAATTTGTTTCTTTATTTTTCTAATAAGTGTCTCTTCTTCCTGTATTTCATACTAAATTCTGATATTTCTTTCAAATGAACACCGTCTTCACTGGAAGCTTGAATTTCAAGCCACTGGCCCCAGTGGGCTTGTTACATATAAATAGGGTTCATCTGAATAATAATAATAATAATGATAATAATGTTTGTGTGTGTTTGAGTGTATGTGGGTTTTCAACATGAGTAAATACACACCGCCTATGCGACTCAACAGATTCTGTGGAAACCTTTCAACATTCAGTCCCCAGGTAAAGTAACTATTCATTTCAAAATATGAAACAAAAATCTTTGAATATCCGTCGAAAAATATTTCCAAACAATTTCTCCCGTTAAGCTTTTGCTTTTGTACTGTTCAGCCAAAGAGTCATTATAAAATTCAGTGCTAAAAGATATGTCGTTTAGCATTAAAATATTGTCACCTCTATCCCGCATCGAAAAAATCCCAGATAAAAATGTATAAAATGGAACATGGTCATAGAAATAGTATTTTGACGGGTGCAGAGGTACTCAAAATCACTACAGAAGTTGTTATAAAAGTTGGAATTTACTTTCGGCAACATCCACGTGCAGTAAATAACAGTGATATAATGGCCTGTTTACGTTAGTGTTATTTTATTGCGAACATTTGTTGCGGATAATTTGAAGATATGTGTAAGAACGTTCTCCCGTTGAGTACAGCACATTTATATATTTTTTTAAATACTCTTTACAAGGATTATTCTCTGTCTTTATTATTATTATTATTATTATTATTATTATTATTATTATTATTTTAGTATACATGGGTTTTACATACACACACACACACACACACACACACATACATATATATATATATATATATATATATATATATATATATATATATATATATATATATATGCATGATTTTCTTCAGAATATGCATAAGAATTTTGGTTCCATCATTTCAAATAAAAAGTTGGAAACAGGAGAATGTACATCAAGCACGTGATATAGCCTACTTCACAAACAATATTGATATCACTGCTGTTTTACAGAATTTTTTTGTTTGTAATGATGCTATATTTAGGCCACGATGGTTCATGATGAGGTAATTAATGATTAGGTGTATCGATGAACTAATACGTGAGTAATTGGGTCTAACGGAATAAGTAATTCATTGACAAGAAGAGCAAACAGATAGCATGTCATTGCTATAAGGCAAAATCTAACCAGGAAAACGTAACACCCTTCGATTGTCATGGTTCACAAACATATACTACTGAACTGGAATCTAAGTGAAGGTTTAGAGCTGTCAAAAAAAATGGCAACTGCTGTGGTTAAATGATAAGGAGAATTGTATTTTTGTAGTTATTATTAGCTTTTTGATAATTGCACTATTTTTGTTACCAGATATATAAAATTTCTCTCTGGAAATTTTTTCAGCATTTTAGTTTCAAAGAGCAGCTAGAATAATAGTTGAGACACATATTGGTATTCTTCCTCTAAGGCTAGGTAAAAGAAGTTACACATCCGTATGTATTTGTTTCCACTGACCATTCTCCCCATCGTTTAGATGTTCGTTTTTTCATAAAAGACAATTTGTTTGTGGTTACGTGGAGTCGTTCACAAACTAGAAAAATTAATAGGTGCATTCAATTGCAGATTAAATAATTACTAGTTATAATAGTGATCAACAATAGTAACTACGTTAAATTGTAAGTATATTCCATAGAAGAGGTTACTCTCCTGAGGTACTCAAACAAAATCACGCTCACGTGTATACATATACATACATATACCTACGTACACGCACATACGCACATATATATATAAAAAAGATTTCAGCTGTCACTCAAATTCCATCACTGTTTGCGTTTTTTTTTTTTCTTTTTTGCTTAGATCTTCTAATGTACAGTTTTTGACCTCATAAGAAAGTCTGTTCTTGACTGATGGCAGGGGTAATTAAAATGACACTTATCCGAATATTGAGAGAATTTTATAATTACTATTTCATAGAGCGAAATATTTTAGTATATTAATTCTTTCCCCTCAACGTTCTTTATTTTGTTATTTTTTTCGCACAGGTTAACTTTAGAGATATGGGTCAACGAGAAACGAGGTATTCTGTAAGCAACATCGTGTGATTATTGATTAATACCATTACTGTATTAAAGTTAGCAATATTTCGTTAAACGCTGGAGGAAATTAGTTGTAGGTTTCTTGAGGGTCCACAGGATGATCAAATCAAAAGACTATCTCGTGATTTATTAATGGTTTTTTTTCTCTTATAGATATTGTATTTATCAAAAATTTAATATTGCCGATGAATCACCATCTTTAGTAGGTCTTGCATAAATTATCCTGACAACACTTGAAAAAAATTTTGTCTGAGATGAACATTTCAAATTGAATTATGTTATCTTCATGAATTTTATTAACTTCAAAACATTACCAGAAACTTATATTTGTAAACAAAACAGCACAATCAGTTTATAATATTGCACAGTATTGCGTTAAACACTCATAAATCCCAGCAAAGAAAGGAAAGACTTGGCAGGGGGTTATACAGGAAATATCATAAAAAGCGTTGATTTAAGCCTCTCGGTAATTAACGTTAAAAGTTAAATAGACCTTATAAAGTATACTAGTGCACCATTTTACGAACTTATGTAATGTCGCAGAACAACGAACTATATTTCATAAAAGGCATTTGTAAAGCAGACACGGTAAACGTGAAAAATCCCGCGTTGAGAATATAAGAACCGCCCGATTGATAACTTGACGTCAAATAAAATGAAACCTCGGTGTTAGTAAAAAAAAAAAAAAAAAGAGAGAGAAAAAAAAAGACCAGCAGTTTACTATAAGTGATCAAAACGCCACTTTTACAGCACCGCTACATAACCCTAAAATACGCTATTCAAACACGACTCAGTGTCGAAGACTGAGCTCTGATACACACACATATATTTTATATATAGGGCAAAACAATAAATGCCGTAACGTAACATTGCGCTAATAACAAGAAAAACAAGTAAAAAATGCTCAGAAGTTTCTTCGGCGCAATCGAGTTTTCTATGCAGCGCAAATGCTGTATGAAATTCTCAGCCACGGCCCATGAAACTCTCAGCCGCGGCCTATGGCACTTTCATAGTGCTGTTGGCACCTATAGCGGTGCCAGGCGCACGATCATGGGTAACATTAACATTAAATGAAATCAAAACTACTGAGGCTAGAGGGCTGCAATTTAATATGTTTGATGATTGGAGGGTGGATGATCAACATACCAATTTGCAGCCCTCTAGCCTCGGTAGTTTTTAAGAACTGAGGGCGGACGGACAGACAAAAAGTCATCTCAGTAGTTTTCTCTTGTAACTCGCCTCAGTACTTCAGTTTCACTAGATCCACCCTCATCCCCTCAAATATAAAAGAAACACATATAGACACCGAAGTCTTTCAGGAAAAAGTAAACGATTGCGTAGAAAAATATTTTACTCTTGCGATAACGAGTCACTCAAGATAATTAATGCTGCCAACCTTCTAATAATGTTTGCTACTCAAACTCTTTCCGTTATCCTTTCCAAAAGTTTCTGACCTTCATCCTTATCCCACGCAGATTCCCAGTCTTTATCCAATTCAGACTTGAAAGACTTGAAAGAATTGTTATAATCTTTTTCTGCGTGCTCTATATAGAGATGTAATTCTGTACGTTTACTCCCACTCGCTTTAAATGTTGGAAGACGAAGGATTTACCTGAATGGAGTTTCATATGAGAGAAAAGATTATCTTTCGGTTCTTCAAGGATTTCCATTGATAAGCGTATAGGTAATCTCATGGAATCGGATACGATTGAGCGAATATGCTTTTCAAATCGAATTTTACGGTGAACAAAGAAATTTAAGTAAGCCTGGGAGATATGACGCAAATAATATTTCACATTTTCCTGAAATAGCCACCTTAGGTTATTCCTAATTTCAGAAGTGGATGTTCTTAAATGGATTACCTTATATATATATATATATATATATATATATATATATATATATATATATATATATATATATATATATATATATATATATACACACACACACACACACACACACACATATATATATATATATATATATATATATATATATATATATATATATATATATATAATATATATATTTATATACACGATTTTACCTGGAGAAATGCTTATCATGAGCCAGTTATAGACTCTAAATGAATGATTTAGTTACTTACCTCAGTATTTTTCTAGTATCTGACTGCTGTTGACTCAGGTAATTGTAAAAATTAATGAAAAAGGGGGGATGTAACTGAGCTGAAGGCTGTACTCACAAGGCAGTTGTAAGTAAACACGTTAGGGTAAATTTATGATTACGTACATTTACATTAAATGAACAATCAGAAGATGAAATGAACTAAGCTTGCAGGTAAGGCCTGAGAGGTTAATTATAAATAGGAGCACTTGAGGTTATATCCGTCACTGTGACGATGCTGATAAGGGGCGTCGTGGGCTCACGACGGGCAAGGCACAATCAAGGGAGAACTCCACAGCTAATGATCCCTCTGTAAACAGAGAGATTTACGAATTAAAGGCCAGTAAGGGCACAGTAAAATATGCATAGGACAAGGCGGTGCACTGAGGGTACCAAGGATGCCTTGAACACTCGATTTTATGAAATTACTCAAACACTGCACTTTACATAACACAACACTAACAAGGCGAGGTTAATATGAAATACTGGCACTTAGAAATGAAATAGGAAGTTTAGTATGAGAATTAAAGCAGTGAGACTGAATGAAAAGAACCTTTGCAACAGATCACTTTACCTTATAGAAGAAGTGGCTTCAGTGTGGGTAAGGGCGGTGGAGGAGGGCTAAAGGGCTTCACTGGTAAGAATACTAAGGCCCTACAAGGTGGGACCACGTGGTAGTGGCATGGCTCTATGAAGGAGGCAGGAATGCAAAGGGAAGGCTGGCGACTCGCTCGAGTCCAGATATTTCTCTAACTTCTCGTTCCTTCAGTCAGGTCTTTTAAGACCTCGGGTCAGGAATTATGATGCTTTCCTCATGCAGATGGAGTTAGTGTGGTTCCTCTATGTGTGCACATCATTTGAATAGGGGTCACTGCTTGGTGAGTCTATTCCAGGTGTTTGCCTCTCTCTCTTAATCCACATCGTTGGCTCTATTCTGCCTTCAGTCAGACTTAACCTCCTCACAGCCTTGTGTTCTGAATCAAAGGCTTCCCACAGTCACATGTTCAAAAAGAGAAAGTGGGAGAGGTAAACAGAGTGCAATTAACGGGTTTTAAGGAGGGACCAATATTCATTTCACTCTTCCTTGTCAGGCAGTGCTAAGCAATGCACTGTGTTTTTACTTCTCAGCTTTAAATTGATCTTTTGGTAGCTTGGATGCTTGGGAAGATGTACCAACTCCCCACCCAAGTTGGCATCTTGTACCTTCACTTGGGTGCGAATGTCTACCAAATCAAGGATTCAGTTGAGAAATGCTTTACATTTCTCTAATTTCCTCGTTAATGGCACTCAGCCAACCAAAGAATGCAGTTTACTTTCTCTTTTAGTGAAGCCATGGGTCAACAGCAGTTGAGGTAATTTTTAAGTGTGAGAAATTGTGAAAGATATATGATAAAACAAATAATAAATAAAACTTCAGAAGAACAGAAAACCTAGATGTATCAAGGTTTATTTTCCCTTTTACAGACTAGTTATATTTTGTATAGTAACGAAGCTACGAGTATTTTAAATTTCACCATGACTTTATGGACACCCTATATATATATATATATATATATATATATATATATATATATATATATATATATATATATATATATATATATATATATATATATATATATATATATATATATATACAGGTGTCCATAAAGTCATGGTGATATATATATATATATATATATATATATATATATATATATATATATATATATATATATATATATATATATATATATATATAGACACAGGGAACCAGGGAAATACTCCAGGAAGCATATCCAGAGGAAGATGGACGAAAACCACATCACTAGGCTGTCTTATTTATTTTAAAACCAACGTTTCGTAATTTTGTACTGAATTACATCTTCAGGGCTGTGCACAAGAAAAGATAAAAACATAAAAACAGTTATAAGTACAGTCTTAGAATACACTTAAAATGTTACAGTAAAAATGAAATAAATAAGAATAAAAACACAACCAACCTAGAGGTGAA
>NC_089750.1:54644796-54712296 GCF_040412425.1 Macrobrachium rosenbergii
CTTCACTGCCCTACAAACTAACAAACGACTTTATCTTCATTACTAAGGGCTTTCTGGCTTATGTACACGATAATTTTCGCCTGACTGTATGTTTTTGTATTTCCTTGATAGAGGCTAAAGCCAGATCAGTGAGAGACTAGAATTTAGCAAACACGCAGCATATTTTTGATCAATGTAACATTTAAAGAGAACTATTTTTGAATCGAAATTTCATGACGTTGCTCTATAAATGTGCAGAATTAATATGATTTGGAAGTCCATTAAAGCACTGCATTTGAATATATATCACTCTGTCACCGTAAAGAAAATGTCCATCTTCTAGTGTGACATCCTCAAGAAACGATGAATCTTAAATGTGAATATTTCTGGATGTAATTCAGTAACTGCTCGGAATGTGTAAATCTTGAGTACAATTTGATTTTATGATTATATCATAATTCAGTAACTTGATTGCGGGTGGTCAATCTTCAGTGCTTATTTACGGGTTTCGCAGTGACTAACCAGGATTACAAAAAGTTTTGATGTACTGTTACCCGTCAAAATTTCTTCATGCTACATTTGTGACTACAAGGTTATCGTTATTTTCTTTTTTATATCAGCCTTCTAAAAACAATTATGTGTTGGAATATTTGTGTTCAGTTACAGTGTAAAAAATACATATCGAATTACAGAAGAACTTCAGTAGACATTAGTTTCATATATGTTAGCGTTTTCCTTCAGTGACCTCTTTCAATAAACTAAAAATAGCTTGTCCTTTTATATAGCTTTTTCATTTTAAATGTTGTCGAGGTTCTTTCTGATATCTCCAACGCACTTCCCATATTCTATATAAACTGAGCTAAGCCATATTTAGACATTTCATCAATAACTGAAAAGCAAACTCTTGCGTTTTATAAACGAATAGTTATATATAAAATACTTTAGCGCAGTAAAACCTATATTTAGAAGGAAAAATGCACAGAGAACGAGAGGTGAATAGAGCAGTACACACCTACAGAAATGCTTTAATTGAGAAGTCTAAACAGAACTGGACGGCACTCGGAAATTCAAAGCAAAGGCCACTGATAAACAGAACTGATCTTTAAATTTAGGTATAAAAAAGGTGAAAATAGCACGAATAGCATTATATATCGTGAACGGGACGAGAGAAAATTTTTTGTTCCAAGGTAAAAGATGCAAAGCGTGGATCTTTGTGGAGAATAATCTAGCATAGAATAACTGCTAACTAATTGCTGAGTAACATTCTCTCTCTCTCTCTCTCTCTCTCTCTCTCTCTCTCTCTCTCTCTCTTCTCTCTCTCTCTTTGAGAGTCAGAATACATTTTAGTCAGGCTTCTTTGCACCCGTAAGAAAACAGGTTGAGATTCATTTTCTTTTTTTAATACTTGAGAGAAAAAATGAACCAAAATCTCAACAAACCATTTAATTTTCAATTTGAAATCCGTTCGTTTCAAGTTGCATTCCTGTCAACAGGAATAGTTTACAAACCGTCTACTTATTACCAATGATGGACTTTTCATGTTGTCAAGTAAAATACCAGTCGTTATTCTATTGATATTTTACACGTAACTTCTGTTCGTGTTATATATATAAAATCATTAGAACCGTGAAAAACTCGAGATGTTTACAATAAAAATTATGATTTCCATAAAGCGCTCGGAAATGTTCCCAGCGGTATGTTGAAGTCGAGGGGTGAGCTAACGGTGATTGGCCATTTCCTAATATTTTTCAGATGTCGAATAAGATTTCATCTGTTTTTGAATTACCTCTTGTGAAACACACACACACACACACACACACACACACACAGAGAGAGAGAGAGAGAGAGAGAGAGAGAGTATGGATCTCCCTTGGCCAGCTTCTCAAAGGAGATCCATAGCTACTTAAGTCTTCCCAAATCTCAAATAGTTTTGATTAGTCTGGCCACACACGGAAGCAGTTATTCCATCGAATACATTAAGCGTTGTTTTTAAATCTGCAATATTACAATTTTTAAACCTATTCTTTTTCTTATTCCTTATATGTCTGTCCGAAGAGTTAACAAAGACATGTATTTGCTTGTTTGGTAGTAAAATTTCTAATAAAGTGATGTCATTATGCTCGATTAGCGTGGTTATTTTGGCAGTAAATACGCACTAAAACAGACAGAGACTAATTAAGCAAGAGCAAATAGTACCATTAGGTTCCGTCAAAACTGTAAGAAACCACGAGGATGAAGGCTGAAATAAAGCAGATGTATGAGAGTGTACATGTGTGTGTACGTGTGCATATGCAAAATCTTGCGGTCTTTTCCCTACTGCCAAAATTTTGCAGAGCTAAATATGCCCATACCTTTTATGCCATTCTAAAGAATTCTTTAAAAAGTCGATATTCATCGTCTCTTCTTATCTGGGACTTACGTCGCTTTTCATTGAGGGAAAGTTAAATTTTCCCAAGGCTTGTTCTCCTTAGCTAATCCTATTGTCCTCTTTAGTCTCCTTCTGCCTTCTCTCTGTTTAGGGTATACGCAATCCTTCTCGACCGCCCTCTCCTGACTCTCCCTTCGTGCGTATATATAACCCATACATTTCACGCACTGCAAATTCTGAGCGTATCAAAGGCGAGGGGGAATGATTCCAACTTCAATTTTGTTATTTCGCCATATATGTAAACCTAAAGAGATGGAATACCTGATGACCGTCTAGTGCGAGGGTTAGCTTGTTGATGCGCCCCCCACCCCCATTTTTCAGTTGAGATAGAAAAGCATTTTTTTTTTGAACGGAGTACAGATAATTAAACTTTTTTCCCACCCGAAATGCAACCTACAGTACAACAGTCCGCTGAAACCCAAATACCTAATTCACGTTTTTGTCAACATAAGCGATTTGGATTTCTTGATCATGTACACGATAATTTTCGCCAGGCTTTGTGTTTCATATCGCAATACTGCATAAAGTTGGAAATCTTCTTGTCTGTGTTTCCTTGGTAAGGGCTAAAGCCAGAGCGGTGAGAAACTAGATATTAAGAAACACGAAGCATATATATAATGAGTGTAACATTTAAAACGAATTATTTTTAAATCGAAATTTCATGACCTTGCTTTAGAATTGTGTTGAATTAATATTATTTGGACATCCATTAAAGTCCTGTACACTTCTTATGAACATATATCACTATGTCTCCAGAATGAAATCTTCCATCTTCGAGTGTGACATCTTCCAGAAACGATAAATCTCAGATTTGTATGTTTATGAATCTAATTCAGAAACTGCTCTGAAAGTGTAAATCTTTAGTACAATTTGATTTTATGCACTTTGTCATGATTCAGTAATTTGACTGACGGTGTGAATCTTCAGTGCTAATTTGCGGGTTCCGCAATAACTGACAGTGATCACGGAAAGTTGTAGTGTCCTATTATTTTTTTAACATTTCCTGTAGCATACATTTGTGAATAAAATACTATCGTTATTATTTTTTTTAGCTCTCTAAAAGGAATTATATGCTGGAATATTCGTGTTCAGTTACAATGGTAAAAATACAGAATATCGATATTACATATATATTATCATGGCTCTTTCTGGTATCTCCCACGCACTTCCCACATTCTGTGTAAACTGAGCTAAGCAGTATTTAAGCATTTCGTAAGTAACTGAAAAGCAAACTCTTGCCTTTTATAAACAACTAGTTATATATAAAAGCCTTTACCGCAGTAAAACTTCTATTTAGAAGGAAAAATGCACAGAGAACGAGAGTTGAATAGAGCACACCTACAGAAATGCTTTAATTGAAAAGTCTAAACAGGCCTGGGCGACATTCAGAAATTCAAAGCAAAGGCCACTGATAAACAGAACTGGTCTTTAAATTTAGGTATAAAAAAGGTGAAAATAGCACCAATAGCATTATATATCGTGAACGGGATGAGAGAAAATTTTTTGTTCCAAGGTAAAAGATGCAAAGCGTGGATCTTTGTGGAGAATAATCTAGCATAGAATAACTGCTAACTAAATGCTGAGCAACATTCTCTCTCTCTCTCTCTCTCTCTCTCTCTCTCTCTCTCTCTCTCTCTCTCTCTCTCTCAGAGTCAGAATACATTTTTGTCAGGCTTCTTTGCACCCGTAAGAAAACAGGTTTAGATTCATTTTCTTTTTTTAATACTTGAGAGAAAAAATGAACCAAAATCTCAACAAACCATTCAGTTTACAATTTGAAATCCGTTCGTTTCAAGTTGCATTTCTGCCAACAGGAATAGTTTACAAACCGTCTACTTATTACCAATGAAGGACTTTTCATGTTGTCAAGTAAAATACCAGTCGTTATTCTATTGATATTTTACACGTAACTTCTGTTTGTGTTATATATATAAAATCATTAGAACCGTGAAAAACTCGAGATGTTTACAATAAAGATTATGATTTCCATAAAGCGCTCGGAAATGTCCCCAGCGATATGTTGAAGTCGAGGGGTGAGCTAAGGGTGATTGGCCATTTCCTAATATTTTTCAGATGTCGAATAAGATTTCATCTGTTTTTGAATTACCTCTTGTGAAACACACACACACACACACACACACACACACACACACACAGAGAGAGAGAGAGAGAGAGAGAGAGAGAGAGAGAGAGAGAGAGAGAGAGAGAGAGTATGGATCTCCCTTAGCCAGCTTTTCAAAGGAGATCCATAGCTACCTTGTTTTCCCAAATCTCAAATAGTTTTGATTAGTCTGGCCACACACGGAAGCAGTTATTGCATCGAATACATTAAGCGTTGTTTTTAACTCTGCAATATTACAATTTTTAAACCTATTCTTTTTTCTTATTCCTTATATGTCTGTCCGAAGAGTTAACAAAGACATGTATTTGCTTGTTTGGTAGTAAAATTTCTAATAAAGTGATGTTATTATGCTCAATTAGCGTGGTTATTTTGGCAGTAAATACGCACTAGAACAAACAGAGACTAATTAAGCAAGTGCAAATAGTACCATTAGGTTCCGTCAAAACTGTAAGAAACCACGAGGATGAAGGCTGAAATAAAGCAGATGTATGAGAGTGTACATGTGTGTGTACGTGTGCATATGCAAAATCTTGCGGTCTTTTCCCTCCTGCCAAAATTTTGCAGAGCTAAATATCCCCATACCTTTTATGCCATTCTAAAGAATTCTTTAAAAAGTCGATATTCATCGTCTCTTCTTATCTGGGACTTATGTCGCTTTTGCATTGAGGGAACGTTATTTCCCAAGGCTTGTTTTGTCCTCTTTAGTCTCCTTCTGCCTTCTCTCTGTTTAGGGTATACGCAACCCTTCTCGACCGCCCTCTCCTGACTCTCCCCTTCGTGCGTATATATAACCCGTACATTTCACGCACTGAAAATCCTGAGCGTATCAAAGGCGAGGGGGAATGATTCCAACTCCAATTTTGTTATTTCGCCATATATGTAAACCTAAAGAGATGGAATACCTGATGACCGTCTAGTGCGAGGGCTACCTCGTTGATTCCCCCCCACCTCCACTTTTCAGTTGAAATAGAAAGACATTTTTTTTTTGGACGGAGTACAGATGATTAAACTCTTATTTTTTCCCCCACCCGAAATGCAACCTACAACAGTCCGCTGAAACCCAAATACCTAATTCACGTTTTTATCAACAGAAGCGATTTGGCTTTCTTGCTTATGTACACGATAATTTTCTCCAGGCTATGTTTCATATCGCAATACTGCATAAAGTTGAAAATCTTCTTTCCTGTGTGTTTCCTTGATACGGGCTAAAGCCAGAGCGGTGAGAAACTAGAAATTAAGAAACACGAAGCATATTTATAATGAGTGTAACATTTAAAACGAATTATTTTTAAATCGAAATTTCATGACCTTGCTTTAGAATTGTGTTGAATTAATATTATTTGGAGATCCATTAAAGTCCTGAACGCTTCTTATGAACATATATCACTATGTCTCCCGAATGAAATCTTCCATCTTCGAGTGTGACATCTTCCAGAAACGATAAATCTCACTTTTGTATATTTATGAACCTAATTCAGAAACTACTCTCAAAGTGTAAATCTTTTGTACAATTTGATTTTATGCACTTTGTCATAATTTAGTAACTTGACTGACGGAGTGAATCTTCAGTGCTAATTTGCGGGTTGTGCAATGACTGTAATGTCCTATTCGATAAGATTTTTCGTAGCATATATTTGTGAATAAAGTACTATCACTGTTATTTTTTTAGCTCTCTAAAAGGAATTATATGTTGGAATATTCGTGCTAAGTTACAGTGTTAAAAATACAGAATATCCTGTAAATATTGGTTTCATACATGTTAGCGTTCTTCAGTGACCCCCGCAGTGAGGTTGAAAATACTTAGTCCTTTTATATAGCATTTATATTCTATATATATTATCATGGCCCTTTCTGATATCTCCCACGCGCTTCCCACATTCTATTTAAACTGAGCTAAGTCATATTTAAGCATTTCATCAATAACTGAAAAGCAAAGACCTGAATTTTATTTATAAACAGATGGCTATGTACAAAAGCCATTAGCGCAGGCAAACTTGAAAATAGAAAGAAATGCAGAGAACGAAAAATGAAAAGAGCAGTACCCACCTGCAAAAATGCTTTAATTGAGAAATCTAAACAGTTTGACGACACCCGGCAAATTCAAAGCTAAGGCCACTAATAAAGAGAACTGACCTTTAAGTGTAGGTACAAAAAAGGTGAAAACAGCCATAATGCCATAACCATAGGTGCTAAAATTACGAAAAAATCTACAATATCGCACCTTTTGTAAATATGATTTATAGTTTGTACCACTCAATTCTTTCACAAAGTCAAAATAAACGGCATTCTTTTTTCTTTTGCTAAAAAAAATAGTGAAATGATTAACAGAAATGTCTTCCTCCTTTTACGAGGATAGGATCCAACGTATTGTTATAAATGAGGATGGATCGAGGAGAAGGACACGAAAGACATAAGAGCGAGAGAGACTAAAGATATTGCTATACAAATTCGTGATGGATTAGGAAAGGGATAGTAGACATTACTTTAGACTTATATGAGTGTAAAATATTAATTATTTGTCTTGTGATGACTTATAATAAGATGACTGAATATATATACATACATACGTACACACACACACACACACACACACATATATATATATATATATATATATATATATATATATATATATATATATATATATATATATATATATATATATATATATATATATATATATATATATATATATTTGTATATATATATATATATATATATTTATATATATATATATATATATATATATATATATATATATATATATATAATGTATGTGTGTGTGTAGTACACACACCAACGTAAGACACTTAATGTGTGACCTTTTATTTGTCTTTAAAGCAGAGGAAATCGGAACAGTTGTCATGTTGATGCTTATCTAGTTTAAACAAAGTTATAAATTCTAGTTATTTGTATTGTTACTCCTGTTCTAATGAGTTTAAATGTACGTTTGAAATTTTAAATTTTTATGTATATTATGTATGGCCTGGAAGTTAAAACTAGAAATTGTCTAGACTTTATACATTTCAGGTCAAAAGTTGTCTGTCCCATTTATTAATGTAGCGAACTTTTCCTCATAAACCTGTCCTTTTCAAGATTAATTCTTGTTGTAACAAATATTTCCATTCGGTGATGACGTATCGTTCCATATATTCCTCTGTTCAAGAGAGCACTTAGCTATGGCATAAAAAAAGGTCTACAAATGCCATTTTATATGAGTAACCAAAATGATTTGCGATAATGTCCTTGTTATAAGATAAATCTGAATATATATGATAACATATCTTTTCGAGATCAAATATCTTAGTGACGGAATTCTATTAAATTTTTCAAGTTTTCGATGAATTAATATATACCTAAAGAATGAATGATCATTGCAGTTACCCAATTGATTACATTATACATAAGGTAATATCGTCAATATTCGATAAACTAATGAACCTACACATTACCTCAAAACTTGACTTTGTAAAATGAGTTTAGCCCATTATTTTTCCCATGACCCAAGACAATGGAGAGTTTCTCAACTTTTTTGCAAACAAACGAAGGAACGTTCTCTCAGACATGGCCGAAAGCCTTCTAGTAGAAAAGGACTCTTGTTTATTCAGATTTATAAACTCTATTTGACTCTGCAGTAGGAATCTTTAATAAGAAGGGTTATGTAGAATTAAATAAATCTACAAGAGAAAAACTAAAAAGAGTAAATGCATGATAAGATATTGGAGAATAACACACAATTCATTATACAGAACTTAGTTTTCGATTGTAGCGTTAGTAAATTACCTGGAAAATCTTACTTTAAACTTCTAGTAGAAGCCAACAGAATCATGATTTTTCCGAAAAGATAGCATATGCTACAATAAATGAAAAGATCTTATGTTCTGTGGTTCTGTTAGTCAAAAGAAATTATACTGAATTCCACATGATACACGTGTCAAGCTTCACACTTTTACAAAGATATAATGCTCTGAGGACGAAGTTCTCATGCATTCAAAAATACTAAAAGATATTACATGTATGCAAACCTTCAATAGTGACTGCAGCCTAATCGTATTCAGTTACATGTATGTGTGTGTGTGAGCGTGTGCGTTTTACTTCGGTATCTTGTTTTTAAGAATATTTTAAGCACATTTATGTTAAATTTTTTATATTGTTATTTGTGACCTAAACATAATTTTACAATAAAATCTAAAGTCTTGATCTCTTCTTTATTAATTATATATATATATATATATATATATATATATATATATATATATATATATATATATATATATATATATATATATATATATATAGTATTTAATATACTGTATATGCATATGTTTTTAATCATTTATTTCCAACTGCTGCTCCTCGTTCTCTGGCAACATCTGCATTTACCGTGAATAATATTAGAAGAAAGTCATTAGGACAGTGTCTTTGTCTTTTGACAAAAGAACTTTTTCATCAGATTATTCTGAAATTTTACATAAAGAATAATTTTCTCTAAATACTTTTGTTATTGTAAAGTATAACATTTTCACTACGCAAGTACTTTTTTGAGATAATGTTTATGAATGAATGAAGAATTAAATTCACATTTTGTGGGAGTATTTAGAAAAGTCTCATTGTCCGCGTGATTTACTTCGATGAAAGTATGATACCACCACACCCGCAATTTACGTCAATTTCCTCGAAGGAAACGCTGAAAGATTCATATGGTAAAGCCCCCGACGGCTTCAGTGAAAAGGATGAGTAATTTCCTTATTATAAAAATATCTCTTTTCAAACACGCCTTACTAGGGCACCGGACAGCTTATTTCTGGCGACTGCAAATTCAAATTCAAATTAAAATCTTTATTTCAACGTTTGCCATAGATAAACACATACATACATATATAAACATTCTGTGAATAAAAATTTTCAATGTTTTCTTTACTAAAAATCCTGATTCAATGAGCATAATGACTCACATACTTCCTACTAAAAGGACATATACATATGCAGCATACACAACAAAACAAACAAATGCTGTATTCTTACACAAAGAGCGCACCAGATGCACTAAGCATAAATATCCAGTGTTTGAAAATAAATAATGATATATAAAGTGGGTGGGCAACCCTATATACAGTTTTCATATTCTTCATTTGCAAATATATTATGGTTTTGCGTCTCAGTTCCTGAAAAGATGGCTGATATATATAGCGGATATACCTATGCCCATGAGTCTTCTAAGGCTATCGTTGTAGCATACCCTCAGCTTATTCATATCCGTTGTTTTGCTCTGACAACCAAATGACATATAAAAAGGCCCATAAAACACGTAAAAGCATTTTCTTGACATCAGCGCTACATTTAGAAAAGTTTCATATTGCCTTCCTAGACCTCTGTGCCTACATGTTCTCTTTTGAGCAGTGAATAATATGGTACAGATGAAATTGTTAACAACAATAGGTGATATAATACAAAGCAAATCTGTAGTGTTTGGTTTTCTTTAAGTCTAACAATGGTATGGAGGTGACCGTTTACAAGCTGTTGTAGCCCACCTACTGAGGAGCAAATAAACAATATCATCTGGTGGTTTTAAAATCATGGCCTTTAAATAACTCCTGTTTTTGCTGATTCGTTCATTCTGTGGTCGTGTTTCTCTTTACTAACTCCTGCACCTGTTTGAGAAGAACACACACACACACACACACACACATATATTATAGGATTAATATATAGTTGATTTCATCTGCTTTCCAATATATATATATATATATATATATATATATATATATATATATATATATATATATATATGATATATGAATATAAGAAATGCCCATAAAACACTATTTGAACATTGTATATCATATAAAAATATGGTGATTGTTACAGTTTGAAAGCACATGTGATGTGATTAGTCTCTGATGGTATTGACCGTTCCCAGCATCTTTCTTTTGTACGGACAGCTACTTTTGAAAACTAGCTCCACCGCGCTCCAATTTATGAAATGGCCTCTCTATCCCTGATATGTAGAAAAATCCCTGAACTCTCCGAAGCATACTTACCGACCTTTTGTGCTCTGTTAATCTTTGCAAGAGGGACCTGCCCGTCTCCCCCACGTAAATCTTATTACAATTGCTACACGGAATCTTAGAAACTCCGGCTTCTTCCCCTTTTTTATTTAAGTATACGTTAACGAGCGAGCTCCCGATGGATTTGGGATAATGGGTGATAAAAGTTGTTAGACCCGAGTTGTTCTGTGGCTTTTGGATGTTTTTTCGTACGGAAGCTTTATTTTGTTGTTAAAATCTATTTGTCTGTTGTGAGTGGGACCTTTGTAGTATATTTTATTCGCTTTGTTAATAGCCTTTTCGATAATGTGGGGTGGGTAGAGCAGTTGTGTTAGGTGTTGGTGGATCGTGTTGAATTCTTTATCTAGGTACCCATTTGAACATATTCTAAGCCCCCTGAGGAATAAGTTGCACCCTACCATGATCTTTACGGAGACATCGTGGTAGCTTTAGAAATTAATGTAGGAAACAGCGAAAGTGGGTTTCCTATATACTGTGAAGGCAATTTTCCTTCCTTCCTTTTCCCTTTCTGTTTTGAATTTTATGGTCGGAACTAGCGAATTTAGTCTATTAAAAAATTCATTAAAGTCTCCCCAGCTATTGTCTCAGAAAGTAAAAATATCATCGACGTTTCTAAGCCAGATCATATTGCAGAGTTTGATAGACGACAAAATTTCTGTTTCGAAATATTCCATGTACAAATTTGCTAGAAGGGGTGACAGGGGACTTCCCATGCTACAGCCAAATTTTTGTTTGTAAAAATTACCATTGAAAGAAAACACGTTAGTTACACAGAGGTTGATAAGTTTTAAAGTTTTATCTATGCCAAGAGGAAAATGGTCTTCATATGGTTGTAATTTCCTCTCTAAAAAAGCCAACACGTCGGCGATCGGGATTTTAGTAAATAATGACTCGACGTCAAGGCTAAGCAATTTGATGTTATTTGAGGGGATGTTTAAACTATTAAAGTTTTGTATAAAATTCTCTGCATGTTTGACGTGGGAGGATGAGAAGGTTCCTAGAAAGGGTGATAACAGGTCTGCGAGCCATTTTGATAATTTACACATGAAAGAGCCCCTGCTAGATATTATGGGGCGTAAAGTCCCGATCGCCGACGTGTTGCCTTTTTTAGAGAGGAAGTTACAACCATATGAAGACCATTTTCCTCTTGGCATAGATAAAACTTTAAACCTTATCAACCTCTGTGTAACTAACATGCTTTCTTTCAATGGTAATTTTTACAAACAAAAATTTGGCTGTAGCATGGAAAGTTCCCTATCACCCCTTCTAGCAAATTTGTACACGGAATATTTCGAAACAAATTTTGTCGTCTATCAAACCCCGCAATATGATCTGGCTTAGATACGTCGATGATATTTTTACTTTCTGGGACAATAGCTGGGGAGACTCTAGTGAATTTTTTAACAGACTTAATTCGCTAGTTCCGACCATAAAATTCAAAACAGAATGGGAAAAGGAAGGAAAATTGTCGTTCCTAGATGTACTAATCATAAGAGAACAGAACATATATGCCTTCACAGTATATAGGAAACCCACTTTTGCTGTTTTCTATATTCATTTCTTAAGGTACCACGATGTCTCCGTAAAGATCATGGTAGGGTGCAACTTATTCCTCAGGGGGCTTAGAATATGTTCAAATGGGTACCTAGATAAAGAATTCAACATGATCCACCAACACCTAACACAACTGCTCTACCCACCCCACATTTTCGAAAAGGCTATTAACAAAGCGAATAAAATATACTACAAAGGTCCCACTCACAACAGACAAATAGATTTTAACAACAAAATAAAGCTTCCGTACGACGAAAACATCCAAAAAGCCACAGAACAACTTAGGTCTAATAATCCTTTTATCTTCCATTTTCCCAAATCCATCGGGAGCTTGCTCGTTAACGTATACTTAAATAAAAAAAGGGGAAGAAGCCGGAGTTTACAAGATTCCGTGTAGCAATTGTAATGAGATTTACGTGGGGGAGACGGGCAGGTCCCTCTTGCAAAGATTAACAGAGCACAAAAGGTTGGTACGGTATGCTTCGGAGAGTTCAGGGATTTTTCTACATATCAGGGATAGAGGCCATTCCATAAATTGGAGCGCGGCGGAGCTAGTTTTCAAAAGTAGCTGTCTGTACAAAAGAAAGATGCTGGAATCTGCTATCATCACTCAAACCAACAATATGAAATTGTCAGGAGGACATTGGAAAGCAGATGAAATCGACGGGTTAATCCTTAAACCCCTTCTCAAACAGGTGCTCCAGGAAACACGACCACCAGACGAATCGCAAAACAGGAGTTAATGAGGCCGAAACCCACCAGGGAATTGTTCATTTTCCCTCCTTCTTGGGAATGGTCACCTGCATACCATCGGGGACTTAATGCCACACCTACATATGCCTTGTATATATACTCCTGTAACATTTCATCTGTCCATATTTTACCAGTGAACAGGGGCACAGAAAGAAGTGCTCGAAATATATGGTTGCAACATTCAAACAGTGTTTTATGGGCCTTCTTATATTCATATTACTCTGTGGTATTACAGTAAAGACATTCATATATATATATATATATATATATATATATATATATATATATATATATATATATATATATATAAATATATATATAAATGTGTGTGTGTGTGTAAAGATTTTATAATAGTCTTTTAAGACGAACGCAACTCTAAAGAGAAAAAATATCGATCTGGAAATCTTTTAACAAATTCGAAGCAAAGGAAATACCAAAATTAAATTAGCCCAAATAAAAATGTTAAAAATCCTATACAAATAATTTACATTTTTATTTTAAGGATTTTAAGGAAATAACTGTATTTTTTTATTTTGTCTGTATGCTTCATTATAATACCTATCTGTATCCCTGCGACATATTGCTGTCAACAAACCTCCTATTATTAAAAAATAATTTCTATGAAAATGTTTGCATTATTTTAATTTAACATATATTTTAAATCGTGTTATTTCAAACACTGGGGAGAATTCCTCAGATAAAGGCGATAACAACAACATATCGAGAATTTTTTGCAGCCTCATTGTCATCACACAATCCATGTAATGCAACATCGTCGGCAGAGAGAGAGAGAGAGAGAGAGAGAGAGAGAGAGAGAGAGAGAGAGAGAGAGAGAAATAATGCTACGTATTGTCAGTATTCTTAATGGAATAGATATCAATGTTTAACGGAATAGTTAACTTCTCCAACGATTAATGAAAAAGCTGCGAAGTGTTACGTGTGAGCTGTAATAATTTTTATTGTAATAATTATTAATAATGGTATATATCATTGTAGTTTTTTATACTGTTGTTGGCTTTCGTGATATTGAAGAAACTTTTTAGCTCTATATAAACAAATCTCATCGCAAGTTATATTTACAGATCCTGGCGTTATGTCAAAATAGGTCCAATTGATTCAGCAGAACGGACGCGAGCTTTAAAAGGGAAACACATCACTGATAAAAGTGAATTTAATGCTTAGTTTATCAAGGCTGAAATTGAATCTTACCGGACACATAATTATGATTTTTTGAACGAACGCTTGTGTATGTTGCAAGTGATCATTAATGGACATGATTACCAGTAGAGTTCTTGTTAATCAGAGATGATCAGATTTGGTAATCAGCATAATAGCTACATATTACCAGATTAGAGTTTTTTTTATAGATACTCGAGGATTTCTATGCCAAAGTATTGATTTCAGTCATTTAATGTAACTTCGATGTGAGCAGTGACATTCATGTCGATTCGTCCTTCGATTGGCAATTTACATTTTGTTAATTTAACTCAGATCTTCCAATGTTTTGACAACCGAAATGAGATCTCAGACATAGTAACGAATAAATGCAATGTTGTACTGATGTATTTTAATTGGAATAAAAACTGACTACATATCAGTTCTCATTTGTAATAGTATTTAAATTATGAAGACAAAATAATTTCTAAAAGACTAAATTCCGTTTTATCATGAAGATATGTGAAAAAGTCTGTTTTGTTACCCATTTTGAATATGAATATTTTTATACACGAAATCAATCTCAAAGAAGATTTTTTGACATTTCTGTTGTGAGCCGTATCTGTTGCCTAAACTAAGTCATTCAAAACACTCTAGCCAAACATACTTCTCGATTTTATTCTCGTAAAATAATTGATTCATAATGTCTTTTACCATATTAGATAGGTCTGCTACTCTTGGTAATAAATTACTTGTTAGTTTGAGATGAATGAGTAATAATTAATAATTATCATGTATCAAATTTGATTCAGTCGTCTTTCAAATATAGATGATCCCTCTATATATATATATATATATATATATATATATATATATATATATATATATATAATAATAGCATAATAATAATAATAATATATTAATATATATATATATATATATATATATATACATATTGATATACATATATACATGCTGTATATATATGTGTGTATATATATATATATATATAAATACATACATACACACACACATATATATTACATATATATCTATCTGTCTATATATATGTGTGTGTCTATATATATAAGTGTGTGTATGTATGTATATATTAGAGAGAGAGAGAGAGAGAGAGAGAGAGAGAGAGAGAGAGAGAGAGAGAGAGACCTTACACCTTACAGACCTTACAATTCGTTCAGGTTGCCCCAGGTCCCTCAGTGTGAGGGCGCCTTTGATGTCTACCAGAGAGTTGCTAACGCATCTTCCGGTATATTTTGCATCTTCCAGTCTTGGATGGTCTGGGATGCATCTTAGATATTTGTCGAGCTTATTCTTAAACACATCTACGCTCACTCCTGTTATGTTCCTCAGATGAGCTGGTAGCGCATTGAATAGACGCTGCATTATCGATGCTGGTGCGTGGTGGATTAATGTCCTGTGTGCTTTCCTTAATTTTCCTGGTATAGTTTTTGGCACTATTAATCTACCTCTGCTTGCTCTTTTTGATAATTTTAGTTCCATGATATTTTCGGTAATTCCTTCTATCTGTTTCCATGCTTGAATTACCATGTAGCGTTCTCTTCTCCTTTCAAGACTATATAAATTTAAGAATTGTAGTCTTTCCCAGTAGTCAAGGTCCTTAACTTCTTCTATTCTAGCTGTAAATGACCTTTGTACACTCTCTATTTGTGCAATATCCTTTTGGTAGTGTGGGTACCATATTATATTGCAATATTCAAGTGGACTACGTACGTACGTTTTATAAAGCATAATCATGTGTTCAGCTTTTCTTGTTTTGAAGTGCCGGAACAACATTCCCATTTTTGCTTTTGCATTTTGCCAATAAATTGCTATTTGATCATTGCATAACATATTCTATTCAACATCACACCAAGGTCTTTAACTGCTTCCTTGTTTGTGATTGTCTCATTATTAGGTCCTTTATATGCATATAGCATTCCTACTTTATCACCATAGTTCATTGATTCAAATTTATCAGAGTTAAATACCCTCCTATTTATCTCTGCCCATTTATATATTTTATTTAGGTCTCTTTGTAGCGAGTTCCTATCTTCATCACAAGCAATTTCTCTACTTATTCTTGTGTCATCTGCGAAACTTCTTACTACTGAGTCCTTAACATTACTGTCTATGTCTGCAATCATAATCACAAACAGCAATGCAGCTAACACCGTACCCTGTGGTACACCGGATATTACCGTAGCTTCATCCGATTTCTCATCGTTTGCAATCACTATCTGTTTTCTGTTTTGCAAAAATTCTTTTATCCATCTTCCTACTTTGTCAACAATGTTATGTTTTCTAATTTTTTTTCGCTAATATATTATGATCTACCTTGTCAAAAGCTTTTGCAAAGTCTAGGTAAACCACATCTGTATCTTTTCATTTATCATATTTTTATATATGCTTTCATGGTGGACTAACAGTTGGGTTTGTGTACTTTTTTCCAGTACAAAACCATGTTGTCCTATATTGAACAATCTATTTTTCATTAAATGTTTCATTATATTTTTTTATTACCCTTTCATATACTTTCATAATATGAGATGTCAGACTCACAGGCCTATAATTACTTGCCTCTAGTCTTGAACCACTTTTGAAAGTAAAGTAATATATGCTAATTTATGCTCATCATAAATCTTGCCTGTATCTATACTTTGTCTTAATAATATTGCTAGCGGCTTTGCGATTGAATGAACCACTTTCTTTAACAATATGACAGGTACTCCATCTGGTCCTGCTGCTGATCCATTTTTAATTTCATTAATAGCCTGCACAATATCGGCTTCTGTAATATCTATATCTGATAAGTATTCAGTATTTTCATCTCTTATTTCTGTATCATTATCTTCATTTTCAATTCTAGGTGTAAATTCACTCTTATATCTTTCTGCTAATATGTTACATATTTCCTTTTTCATTCGTTAATCGCCCTTCAATTCTTAGAGGGCCTATTTCTACTCTTATTTTATTCATCTTTTGCATATGAATAAAAAATTTTAGGGTTTTGCTTGATATTTTGTAGTGTCATTTCTTCTAGGTTCCCTTTTCATTTTCTTTTGATTGTATAATCTTTTTGTTCTGCATTTTCTATCTTACTTTTTAGTTCCATCACTTTCCATGCATTCTTTTCTTTTGCAAGAGCTTTTTCCATTTTCTAATTTTCTGGAACAAGATCCTTCTGTCTCTTGGAATTCGTGACTGATGATTACTTTTTCTTTCGGTATATATTTTCCACTATTTCCTCTAATATTTTATATAATATATCGGTATTTACCTGTATATCATCACTTACAAATATATTTTCCCATTCTTTGTTTAATTCTTCATTTATTTTTGACCAATTTATATTCTTACTATAGAAATTGTATTTTCCATATCCTTCCCATTTTTCGTTTCTTGCTTTTCTCTGTTTTCATATGTTCTGGAACGGACTGTTAGTTCTATGACATTATGGTCCGAAATACTCATGTTATATACTATTATTTCTTTAACATATTTCACCTCGTTCACAAATACTAGATCTAAAATATTATCCTTTCTTGTTGGTAGGTGATTTATTTGCTGAATGTTATGTTCTAGTAGCATATCTAATAGCTTTTCAAATTGCCTCTTATCTTCTGCACTACTATTGCTCTCTTTTTATATGTATAAATACAACCACAGTCTCTATTCGTTCTTTCCATTCTACAAAAGGAAAGTTAAAGTCTCCGGTTAGGAGTATAGTCCAATCCTTGTGATTTCTACATATTTCATCCAATTTTTCAATTATTATGTCAAACTCTTTAGTATTAGGGGTCTATATATTACAATGTTCACTAATTTTTCATATTCAAATTCTACCGCTATTAATTCACATTCTGTGTTACTATATTTCTCACAGATTTTTCCTTGATTGGCATCTCTCCCATATATCATGGTTCCCCCTTGATTTCTATTTTTTTCTATCTGATCTATAAGTTTGGAAACCCTTTATCTGGTCATCATTACCAGTCTCTTGGGAATACCAGGTTTCACTTATATTCAATATTTCTATTTTTTCATTTTGGGTTAGTTCTTCTAAGAACTCTATCTTTCTTTTTGAGTTACTCGAAACTAAACCCTGCGCGTTCAGAGAGAGAGAGAGAGAAAAGTAACATTCTGCTGGTTAGATAAACACTGCTATGTGTCGGTAAAATCACAGTGCAGATTACATCAGTTATGAGTTGTTTGTAGAGCTGTGAATGCATTTACCACATGATTTCTAGGTAACTTCACGAGTAATTACTCCATTTGGCCATTGCTTGGAACTGATTGGAAATTTGAAGTTTTCAATGGTGGTTATTGGTAAGAATGAAATATATTTTTTTTATGGTTTAATCATTCAACAGACTTACAGAACATTCTACATAGCCATTTAGATATTCATTGCTATATAGACTTTACATTCAGGATATAGAACTATGTACGAGGAAATAATTAAATTAAACATTAGCAAAGCATCAAAGCGACTGTTTTTACGGAAGGTAACTTGATCAGTGAGAGATAATGAGAGTGATTTTTCCACAGACGCGTGAAATGAGTCAATTATGCCAACTTTTTGGAAATTGATATTTTATAGAGCTCTTCCGTGTTAGTTAACACAATTTTCAGGGACATTATTGTGGACAAAATCTTTACAAAGTCCACATAGAGGGACGAAACAAAAATTCTTAATATTGTAATATGAATAAAAAGATAAAAAAATAACTACAGGCTGTTATGCTTTCTCTTTCTTTTAATTAAATGGAAAAATGAACCAAAGTTCAACAAACATTCAATTTCCAATATAAAATTCCTTCGTGTCAAGTTGCACATCTATTAGCTTATTCGGATTTTACAAGTAACTTTTGTTATTCTTGTTATATAAAATCATTAGAACCAAGAAAAACTCGTGATACTTACAATAAGGATTATGATTACCATAAAGCTCTTGGAAATGTTCCCAGGAATATGCTGAAGTCGAGAGGTGAGCTAAGGGTGATCGCCCATTACCTAATATTTTTCAGATGTCGAATTACATTTTATCTATTTTTGAAATACCTCTTATCAAACACACACAGAGAGAGAGAGAGAGAGAGAGAGAGAGAGAGAGAGAGAGAGAGAGAGAGAGAGAGAGAGAGAGAGAATCTCTCTTGGTAGTTTTTCAAAGAAAATTCAACAGTCAAGAGAGTGTTTCGCAAATCTGAAATAGTTTTGACTGGTCTGGCTACATACGGAAGTAGCATTATGTAAGTAGAAGTGTTGCTGCATCGAATACATAAGGCGTTCTTTTTAATTCTGTATTATTAAATTTTTAACATTTGTTTTTCCCATTTCTTATGTTTGTGTTAATAGTTAACAAAAGCAGCTATTTGTTCGCGTTGTAGTAAAACACCTAGCCGTGAAGCATATCAGTAAGTTTACTTATTCCAATACGTTAGAACAGTGTGGTTATTTCGTTAGTAAATACAAATTGACATAATAATAGAGAGTGATTAAGCAGAGTGAAAACAGTACAGTAAATCTCAGTCAGAACAGTCAAAAACGTTGTAGAACTCCCACTAGGAACAAGATTAAAGTAAAATAGATATGTAGGAGAGTGTACGTACGTTCGTAAGAGGTCAGATGCAAAACCGTGCAGTCTTTCTCTTTCCCAGGATAAAATTTTGCAGATCTGCATATACAACAATGCCTTCCGTGATTTTCTAAAAGAATCTTTAAAAAAATGAGATCCATATTCCTCGTTTCTTCTGTTCTGGTGATTCTATGGCTTTCGCATCAAGGGACCTTACTCCCCAAGGCTTCCTCTCCTTAGCTAATCCTTTCTGGACGCGGTGGTCCTCTTTAGTCTCCTTCTGCCTTCTCTCTGTTTAGGATATATAATATGCAGTCCTTCTCGACCGTCCTCTCCTGACTCACTCCTTCGTGCGTATATATAACCCATACATACATTTCACGCACTGAAAATCAGGAGCGTATCAAAGGCAAGGGGAAATGATTCCAACTCCAATTTTGTTATTTTGCCATATATGTAAACCTAAAGAGATGGAATACCTGATGACCGTCTAGTGCGAGCGTTAGCGCGTTGATGCCGCCCCCCCTCCCCATTTTTCAGTTGAGATAGTAATTACGTTCTTTTTGGGCCGAGTACATATGATTAAACTCATATTTTTTGCAACCTACAGCAGTCTGCTGAAATCCAAGTGCATAGTTTCCGCTTTGATCAACAGACGCAAACTGGTTTTTAAGTGATATCAGCGGAACGTTTTGTTTCTTGCGCTACGGACCAGAGAGAGAGAGAGAGAGAGAGAGAGAGAGAGAGAGAGAGAGAGAGAGAGAGAGAGAGAAAGAGAGAGATAGTTACAAAATATTACATATTTGTTACGCAGTGAAATTCACTCTATGTCAAGTTACAATGCTAGAAAGTGGCTGGAAACGAAAGATTTTGTTCAAAGTAAAATTTATATTCGGTGTTGCCGTGATTTCCATACTTCCACAAACTTAATTTTCTCTTTGACCTAAATGAGCTTCGATATTCACAGATATTCCACAGTTTAACTATAGCCACTTCACCCCCAGACGCATACACTATGTCCTCAGCTAACCATGTTATATAGTTTATATGGCCCCTAGAGAATGGAAAATTAGCTATTTTTTGTTGGGACAGGAGCTGGCATGTAAGCTCGGATGGAGTAGACGTTGCAATTGCAAAACAAGGTATGCCTGCAGGCTATTGTGAAAGCCAAAACTAAAAATGTTAATTACATTAGTTTGTTTCAACCAAGACAGGAGAGACACAAGTACGCTGTAATTACGCTATAATTTGCCCTTTCTACTCATGCCCGGACTATGGTTTGGGTAAGGAAGTCTTGCAAGAATAAGTTATGTTGGAATAATGAAAACGGAACTGGAGAGAGAGAGAGAGAGAGAGAGAGAGAGAGAGAGAGAGAGAGAGAGAGAGATTTAAACATGGCCTTGGTAAATTAGCGTGACTGAAGTTTCATGAATTAAGACTAAAAAGAAAAATTATAGTACCTCGGGAATTTCCTCTGTAATATCCTACCTTTGATATTTTGACTTTCCATTTTAGTATTAATTGCTCTAGTTAATTTATTGTTCCTGCTTCTCTTTCCTTTAACTGAACTGCCAAACTTTGTTTTTTCTGTGTATTAATGCTATCTCTCTGCCGGGATACCATACCCATTTCACAGTCTTGTACCCGTGCTTAAATATTCACGTGCACCAAATTACTCTACTTAAAAAAAAAAAAAGTCATCTATTTGAAATTTCCAAACTATACACTCTTTGTCTGTCAAAGTTGAAAGATGCTCTTCATTTTCGAATTTGTTATTATTTTAGCGTTGCTTTGTGCTCTTCATATCCTATTTCATCAGGAATGTTTTATTCGAAATGTTCTAATTAGTCTTTCAGTGCATCAATCTCAAAACTGTAATTGTTTCCTAGAATTGACAAAACAGTAGCTTTAAAATATTACGAAGTTGGTCATACTTGCTGGGCTATTTTGATCCCCTAGTAGGATTTTTTAAAATGCACAATTATTAATTACATGTTTGATAATCATTATAACGGAAAACGAATCCATGCAGTCAGTTTGTTTAGAATATTGTGACTTGAATAATAAGCTTGAGCCAACAAAAATCTTGAAACCTCTATTCTTCTGTGTTATGAAGAACCGCGTAAATGTTTTATATTGAAGTAATATACGTAATTACTGAATGGATAAGACGATAAAGACCACTAGAACTAACATTCACTGATTGGTGATTATATTTGCCCTTGGAAAAATTAATCATACCCACCCTCAGTTTGTTCATTTAATGACGGACTGATTCTCTTCTTCTGTGACGTAGATTTAAAGGGATTATTTAGGTTTAAACAAGATCAGAGGTTTTTCTAATTAACATTGGCCTTCGGATTTTTTAGGATGGAAATAACAGAAATAAGTGGGGAAAATAAAAAGACAAAAAAAAAAGAGAACTGGGCTTAATTTAGTAAATATTTATTACAGATATATGACTCAGTTCATTATGAGGTTTCCACAGTTTAGTGTTGATATAAACATTAACAATGTGCAGTCTTTTGTAAGAATATCCTTCAGTTAGCCTGTAAAACAAAATTTCAGGGAAGTACAAGCAGTTGTGTAATAAGAGTTATCTTAAATGAGGACGAAGTAATAAAGTAATAACTAACAGATAAATCAAAGTATATATTTTCAGTAAGAAAATCATATATATATATATATATATATATATATATATATATATATATATATATATATATATATATATATAATATATATATAAGTATATATATATATATATATATATATATATATATATATATCCGTATGTATGTATATATATATATATATATATATATATATATATATATATATATGGTATATATACATATACTTTTCTGTTTGATATATGAAAATTGTTGGTAAATATTGCCTTCCACATTCTTACTGTCTAGTCTGCATAGGACGCATTAAAAATGAGAGATGCATCAGGAATATTTGCTATCTTTTCGTGATCCGGGAAAGCTATGGAGTCCAAAAAACTAGAGGTTCTTATTCTTCAAAGGAATGCTTGCTTTTGTGTCTATGAAAAAAAACAGAAAGGTACAAATTACAAGGATTTCCCGTAATTCGCGTTTTCGAAATCTGTAATATTCTATATTTTATTTTTGTTTAGGTAAAATTATATTCCGTTTTTTTAGTCAAATGTCAGTTTTGTTTTATACTAGGCTACTTGTTTTATGATCAGAAATTTAAAATGGGTATGCAGAAAACTGTTACTTATCTCATTGAATAAACCTTTTAACTGTAATCTTCTCTTTCCTATAGATGTTCATAAGATTATTTGTCCACCGGCAAAGATGAAAAATCAAGTATTATTTCAATTGCAAGTACATTTAACTTTTATTACTATCAATACGATTCTACCACGGCACTCCCCGATGATAAATCTTTTCATTTTGTTTTTCTTTTATTTCTATTTTGTCAGTGGTTTTCCACTCGATCAAGAATACTATTAAACGATGATGCATGTATGCTTGCACCATTATGCATAAAGTGCATGCAAAACTCATCCTTCCTGGGAGCAGGAAGTATCACGCTTCATGACAGTTTACAAAAAAAAAAAAAAAAATAGTTCTTAGTATAAATTCCTATGTTCTGACGGAGAAGGCACAGGAAGGGGGGCTGAGGCAGCTTTGGTGAGGCCCTTCAGCCTACAGATAAGATTAGCCAGAATGGATCGTGTGGCATGGGAAAGCATATCACATACAAAGTGGATTGCCACTTGATGAAATTCTAGTAGTATTGGTAAATTTCGAAAGGTATTTTCACCAGAAAACGACACATAATCAGGAAAAACTCAGACGATGCAAAGATTATTTTAATATAAAAACGCTATTGGTAATAAAGCAATTGGTTTTGATAAAGCTGTCTAAGGTAAAAGTTTACCATATACTGTAATATATATGTATATATATACAATATGTATATATATGTATATAATATATATATATATATATATATATATATATATATATATATATATATATATATATATATATACAACCAAGGTGCAGATAAGTGAAGATCAAGGACGACATCAAATCACAGGTGACTAAGAAAACAAGCCATTTTCTATATCTTTCATCTTTATATATATATATATATATATATATATATATATATATATATATATATATATATATAAAACTATATATATATATATATATATATATATATATTATATATATATAAGACATATATATATATATATATATATATATATATATTGTATATAACACATATATATATATATATATATGTATATAGAATATATATATATATATATATATATATATATATATATATATATAACAGAACCCAATTCTCGCATAGTTTAATATAGTTTGGTGTTGATATTTGTAAATGTTTCCTTCCACATCGTATGGTCTAGAGTGCATAGGAGGCCTTGAAAAGGAGGGATAGATCGAGGACACTTGCTATCTGTTTGTGATCTCGTGAAAGTTATGGAATAAAAAAAAAAGTTTTACGATTCTTAATCTTCAAAGGAATACTTGCCTTTATGTCCCTGGGAAAACAGAAAGCCAAAAATTCCAAGGATCATCGTAAAGCGCCTCATTTTAATTTCTATAATCTTATTCGGTTTTGGTGATTTAAGTAAATGTTATTTTTGCTTATATTTGCTAAGATGCCAGTTTTGTGTAACATATACAATATATATATATATATATATATATATATATATATATATATATATATATATATACTGTATGTTTATATATATATATATATATATATATATATATATTTTTATATATATTTTATGTATATATATATATATATATATATATATATATATATATATATATATATATATATATATATATATGTATATATATATATATATATATATATATATATACATATATATATATATATATATATATATATATATATATATATATATATATATATATATATATATATATATATATATGTGTGTGTGTGTGTGTGTGTGTGTGTGTGTGTGTGTGTGATAATTGCAGCACACACATACACACACACCACACCACACACACATCTGGGAGCAGACACACACACACACACACACATACACACAGTATACATATATACACATATATATATATATATATATATATATATATATATATATATGTTTAGTGTGTATAATGTTAAATAGTGGAAACTGGTTCTTTTCATATTGAATAAAACTCTCAATGGTAACAGTAATCTTCCCCTTCTTATAGATGCTGTTGAATACACGTTTCATAAGATTATTTGTCTCCCTGCGTAGATAAAAATTAATAAGTTTAATTTGATGAAAAGTGGCTGTAACTTATACTTACTAAAAATACGATTCTATCGTAACAAACTTTGAGAATAAAACTGTTCGTTCTGTTTTCATTTCCTTTCGATTTGGGTAACCCTTCTCCTATAGGATCAAAAATATATGCAACGGTGAATATAGGCTTGCATCATTATGCATAGCAAGCATGCAAAGCCCATCCTTTCTGGGAACAGGTGTAAACATTTTCTCCTGAAGTGATCACGCTCCATCAGAGTTAACAAGAAAGGTCTTTACATAAATTTTCATGCTGTGACAGAGCAGGTCCGGAGGAGGGGGCTGAGGGCCCTATGGTGAGGCCCTGAAGCATACAGATGAGATTAACCTGAAGGAGTCGTGTTGCGTGACAAAGCAAATCACATTGAAAGTCGATTTCCGCTGATGAAATTCCGGTAGTATTTTCAAAATTCGTAAGAAATTTTCATGATTGCGTCTCAGTATTATGCAACTTCAGAGAAATATTTAAAATTTTCGAAGCTTCAACTTTCAACAACTTTCAAAGGTACAGTACCGGAAGTTAAAATAATTTCATATTTCGATACAGACTTGTACTATTTTTCATTCAATTTGAAATAGATATTTCAGGTTTTTGAAGAGTTTTCGTATATTTTATGAGTTTTTAAATAGCTTAAATTTCTTAAAAGCCGATAGGGTTTTACTTTGCTTGACAGAAATTAAAGTCTTCATACTGCATCAGTCACAATCGAAATTCGACCAAGATGTCAAGAATATTTTATGGAATTTTAAAGTTTAAGTAGAAAATTTTTGATTTATTACTTATCTAAACTACGATGATCTAGAGAATAAGCTTCTGGAAGTGTAAAATTTATGATTATTCTATTCAGGAGGAAAAACCACACATCCAAAATCTCATAAAGATAATGGTAGAGTTTGAGAGAAATGCGGTGGCCTGGTAAATAAAGTGGAGGAGATATTTTAAGGTCGGTTCAGCTGCATATTTGTTGTATAAATCTTTTTACAAATTATTATTTTACTTATTTTCACAAGAGTGACCAGGAACGTTATTTACTCTTCTCTCTCTCTCTCTCTCTCTCTCTCTCTCTCTCTCTCTCTCTCTCTCTCTCTCTCTCTTTCATCATTTTGGTATTGCAAATAATTTCTTAGTTCTTTAAATGTAGAAATGATGTTTAAGTGAATTTATTTTGTTCAGTACCATACAAGCACGCACACACACAAATGTATGTATATATATAGACATACATACATACACACACACACACAAACATAAATATATGTTTGTGTGTGTTGTGTATAGTACTGAACAAAGTACATTAACTCGAACATCATTTCTACATTTAAAGAATTAAGAAATGATTTGCAATATCAGAATGATGGAGAGAGAGAGAGAGAGAGAGAGAGAGAGAGAGAGAGAGAGAGAGAGAGAGAAAGGGAGAGAGTAAATAATGGTCTTGGTCACACCTGTAAAAATAATGAAAACAATCATGTGTAAAAACATTCAGACAACAAAGGTGCAGTTGATCCGACTTAAAAAATATCTCCTCCACCTTATTATTGACTAGGCCGCCACACATCTCCCAGATTCTCCCATAATATTTATGAGATTTTGGATGTGTGATTCTTCTTTTTGAATAGTATACGCGTAAATTTTACACTTCCAGAAGATTTTCCTTTAGATCATCGTAGTTCAGATAAGTATTAAATCAGAAATTGTCCACTAAAATTTGTAATTGTATTAAAATACTCCCGGCGTCATGGTTGAATTTTGATTTTGGCTGATAAAGTGTGAAGAATTTAATTCTGTCAAGCAAAGTGAAATTCTGTTGGCTTTTGGGAAATATAAGCCATTTAAAAACTCATAAAATATACGAAAATTCTTTAAAAACCGAAATATCTGTATTTCAAATTGCTTCAAAAATACAAAAAAAAAAAAAAAAATCTCTGTCCAAATATACAATTTGTTTTAACTTCTGGTAATGTCCCTTTGAAAGGTGATATAAAAGCTTTGAAATGCTTGAATATTTTCCCTGAAGAGGCATAATATTAAAACGCAGTCATGAAAATTTCTTACGAAATTTGAAAATACTACAGGAATTTCATCAGGGGAAATCGACTTCCAGTGTGATTTGCTTTCTCGTGCTGCACGCTTCCTTCAGGTTAATCTCATCTGTATACTGAAGGGCCTCAACGAAGGATCCAGGGTCCCCCATCGCCCCCACCCCTCTGTCACAACATGGAAGTTATAGACAGACCTTTCTAGTAAACTTTGATGAAGCGTGGTTCACTTCAGGAGAAAATGTTTCATCGCTGCATGGTAATTTTGATCGTTTAGGAGTAGCGTTACCCAAATCGAAATGAAAGGAAAATAGAACGAACAGGTTTTTCCTCAAAGTTTGTCTCGATAGAATCGTATTTATAGTAAGCATAACTTACAGTCACTTTTAATCAAATTAAACATATATATATATATATATATATGTATATATATATATATATATATATATATATATATATATATATATATATATATATATATATATATATATATATATGTATGTATGTATGTATGTATGTATGTATGTATATGAATATAAAAAGAGCCCATAAAACACTATTTAAACATTGCAACCATATATTTTGGCACTTGCTTCTGTGCCCCTGTTCACCAGTGAACAGGGCACAGAAGCAAGTGCCCGAAATATATGGTTGCAACGTTTAAATAGTGTTTTATGGGCCTTTATATTCATATTACACTGTATTACAGGAAAAGGCATTCATGTATGTATATATATGTATATATATATATATATATATATATATATATATATATATATATATATATATATATATATATATACATACTATATATATTATATATAGTGAGTGCCGATATTTTGAAATGTATCCTTCCACATCCTAAAGGTTTAGTCTGAAAAGGACGCCTTGAAAGGGAGGGATTGATCGAGAACATTTGCTATCCTTTCGTGATCTGGAAAAGTTATAGAATAAAAAATGTTTGGGATTCTTAATGTTCAAAGGAATATTTGCCTTTACGTCCTTGAATAAAACAGAAAGTCAGAAATTCCAAGCATTATCGTAAATCTCTTTTTCGATCTTCACAATCTTATTGTTTTTTTTATTTTTTTTAATTGCTCAAATGTCAGTCTAGTTTCATGAAACTTGATATATAGTGTAAAATATAAAATAACTACAGAGGAAATTGCTTCTTATCATATTGAATTGAACTTGCATTGCTAACAGTAGTCTTCCCTTTCTTATAGATGCTCATGAATATGTTTCATAAGATTATTAGTCCACCGGCGTAGATAAAAAGATATAGGATTCATTTAACTGAAAGTACAGGTAACTTTTATTTACTATAAATACGAATCTGTCGTGACAACTTCGAGAACGTAATAGTTCGTTATATTTTCCTTTCCTTTCTAACTGTGTAACGCTTCTCCTTCTTGATCAAAAATACTATGCTGCGGTGCATACATGCTTACACCATTGTGCATGGCATGCATGCAAGACACATCCTTCCTGGGAGCAGATATAAACATTTTCCCCTGAAGTGATCACGCTTCATCACAGTTGACAAGAAAGGTCTTTGCATAAATTTCCCTGTTGTGACAGAGGAGGCCCGGGGGAGGAAGCCGAGGGCCCTTTGGTGAGGCCCTTCAGCATAAAGATGAGATTAACCAGAAGGGAGCGTGTGGCATGAGAAAGCATTTCACGTACAAAGTGGATACCGCTTATGAAATTATGGTTTTGTTTTAAATTTCGAAAGGCATTTTCATGATTTCTCTCCTGCATTATTCAACTTCAGGGAAAACATTCTAGCATTTTCATGCTGTTTTTATCTAATTCCAAGTGGATATTACCAAAATTAAAAATAAATAATTTTTTCAGTAGAAAATATTTTCCAAACAATATGAACCAGACATATTTCTGATTTTCAAATTATTTTCATATTTATCTTTGATTTTTAGGTATCTCTGATTAAAAGATTTCTTTTTTAAATCAATATGTATATTTCAAAGTTAAGCAAATATTTTTGAAGAATCTGGAAAAAAATTTGTTGAAATAAAAAAAATATATCTATAATATTTTTCTGCATTTTCAAAATTTACTGGAAAATTTCCGATCTATTAAGTATCTGAACTGCGTTGGCCTATAGAATAAATTCATGGAAGAGTAAAATCTACGCGTCTTTTATTCAGAAGGAAGACTCACACATCCAAATTTGCATAAAAACAATAGTAGAATCTGGGAGAAATATGATGGCTTGGTGAATAAAGTGGAGGAGATATTTAAGGTCGGATCAGCAACATGTTTGTTGTCGTTGTTTTTACACTGATTATTTCGATAACTATTTTTACAACAGTGGCCAGGATAACATTATTAAGTCTCTCTCTCTCTCTCTCTCTCTCTCTCTCTCTCTCTCTCTCTCTCTCTCTCTCTCTCTGTTGATATTGCAAATATTTTCTTAAAAATCTTTAAAAGTAGAAATAATATTAAAGTTATAATATCTTGTTCAGTACGTAGGTGACAGACACACACACACACACACACATATATATATATATATATATATATATATATATATATATATATATATATATATATATATATATATATATATATATATATATATGAAGATAAAAGGCCCCAAAAAAACACTATTTATGTATGATTGATACATAAATACACACACATATATATATGCATATATATATGTATATATATATATATATATATATATATATATATATATATATATATATATATATATATATATATATATGTATATATATATATATATATATATATATATATATATATATAAATTATACATTTATATTTATGAATAAATATATGTATAAAACATACCAGCGAATTTTACCGAACTTCCCGACCCATCGGCGAGGGAAATGCTAGCATTTCATTCGACTTACTCCTTCAACGTGAGAAATGATGGATATGAACTCATGAGAACGTGTTTCACAGAGAGAAATTCCTGACTTATATCAAGACCGAAATCCGGTCTTTTAAATGAGAGTCCAGGGCGTTAGCAATTCAATCGCACAACTCATAAGAAAAGTTGGAACCTAAAGTACCCCGTACCTTAGATTTATCCCGGGCAGGCGCCTAGTGCCTAACATGCCAGCGAATTTTAGAAAGCAGGAACCTTTGTCATGTGTCTTTTCCCAAAACTAAAAGAAATCAATTTGATTATTAGAGGTTATCTTCCGGGGATTCCGGAGAAACCTTGATTTATTTAACGTTAAACAAATACGTCTGGAACCGTGAACTAATATGTCTATTATTGAGAAGGAAGAACCATACATACAAATTCACATAAAAACAATGGCAGAACCTGAGAGAAATTTATGGCGTGGTTAATAAAGTGGAGGAGATATTTTATATTCGGATCACATCCTCCTTCCTTGTCTGAATCTTTTTACACATGACCATTTTCATCTCTCTCTCTCTCTCTCTCTCTCTCTCTCTCTCTCTCTCTCTCTCTCTCTCTCTCTCTCTCTCTCTCTCTCTCTCTCTCCTTTGATGTTGCCAAGAATTTCCTATATTTATATGTAGAATTATTATTCATGTTACATTGTTTTTCTTTTGTACACACACACACACACATATATATATATATATATATATATATATATATATATATATATATATATATATATATATATATATATATATATATATATATATATATATATATATATATATATATATATATATATATATATATATATATATATATATATATATATATATAAATTTATAAGTAGAATTATTATTCATATTACATTATTTCCTTTTAACACATATATACACACAAACACACACACATATATATATATATATATATATATATATATATATTTATATATATACATATATATATATGTATGTATATATATATATATATATATATATATATGAAAAATATATTAATATATATATATATATATATATATATTATATATATATATATATATATAAATATATATATATATATATATATATATATATATATATATATATATATATATATATATATATATATATATATATATATGTGTGTGTGTGTGTGTGTGTGTGTGTGTGTGTGTGTGTGTGTTTTCGTGCGTATCTGTGCGCGCGTGTTTGTACGTGTCTGTGCAGATAAATAAATGTAAGTGTATATGTATAGGTATCTTCCAGAATATAGATATTAAGCATCCTTTGAAGTTGAATCCTTCTTCTTTTAATCACAGAGTACCTTTTATTTTCCCCAGTTTTAATGAAATATAATAATACGCTTGTAAGTATTTTTTTCTATGCACTTTCAAAGTAATTAAATATAGGTTGCTTACGAATTATTCTTGAGTAAAAAGAACTTGTTACCAGATTTTTATGAATAACTAATGAAGGCTTAAAATATACTCGTATAGAAATTAATAAGTTTGATTTCTGTAAAAGAGGATTTTGGATATTATGTGTAATTACTTTGAGCATGATTTCCATATCATTAATTCGGGTACGATTTCCAATTCCGGTGACAGTGAGCACTTTGTTGTGACGCTAATTAATGATACTAAATCAATCAGCAACTTTTATCCTCTTCGTTTGGTATCTTATGGAGACAATCTAAATTTAATTATTTACTTTGTATTCAGTGACAACTTTTCTATCATAAAATCTTTACTATGATTTTCTGCTGTATCTAAGCAACTACAACACATACATTCCGGTGAAATACAATCAATGAGTAATTAATGGATGTAATAAGTAGAAATCTTTTTGTTGAAAAGTATATATTGAAGGGTGAAGAAAATAACTGTACATACTATTCAAAATCCTCTTTTACTCAATTAAACCTATTACTTTTTCTGTGTTGTAAGCCTTCATTAGTTATTAATAAGAACCCTGCAACAAGTTCTTTCTTTATGCAAGGATAAAAAATTGTATTATGAAGAACAGTTTCAGAATATATGAATTTTTAAATGGATTATTTCACGAGAAAAAGTTTGCTTTTGTTACCTATCTGATCTGAAATTCTTCAAGCGTGAAATTTACTTGGTTCTATTCAGTGTAGAAAGCTTTCATTACAAATCACATAAAGTAGACTCAAAAAGGGAGGGTAAATTTATGCGCAAATATTATATGAAGAGTAAATTTCATAGTTCGATCAGCACCGACTATGCATTATTCTTCTGAATATATTTCATTTCTTTAATTAGCGTAAATTAATGCACTGTCATGTACATTTCAGAAGCTTAATGATACTTTCCATAACTTCGAAATTGTTTTCCCTCATATATCAAAAGTATATTGATATATACCCTATATATATATATATATATATATATATATATATATATATATATATATATATATATATATATATATATATATATATATATATACATATATATATATATATATATATATATATATATATATATATATATATATATATATATATATATATATATAAAATCCACAAAGGAAAGGAAACACTAGAGTGCTGCAAGGCCTTTCGACTGTCTGTCGTCCTTTGCTTAGCAGACTGCTAAGTAAAGTACGACAGGCAGTCGAAAGGCCTCACTTTACTCAGTGTTTCCCTTTCCTTCGTGAATTTACCTTTATTTATATATTCATCACGTTCCACATTTTTGTGATTCAGTTATACATATATATATATATATATATATATATATATATATATATATATATATATATATATATACACACATATATATATATATATATATATATATATATATATATATATATATATATATATATATATATATATATATATATGTATGTATATGGGAAAACGCGTCTGTTTGATTGTTTGTCTGTTTGTTCTAAGTGACCGTTTACACCAGTGGACCGATCAGTATGAAATTTGGCACAGGTGTTGAGCTAACATAGTGTTCGAACATAAGCTAATTAGATATTCTTAAAAAAAAATATAACTTCCCTAAAAAGTTATTAATCCCCCCCCCTCCCAAAATGTAACTTCCTTATTTTTGGGCCGATTTGGTTCAAATTTGAAACGTAGGCTATTGGTGCTAATTGCATTACTTCAAAATAGTTATCACACCGTTCGGGGCCCTGGGGGGACCCCCTAAATATAACTTTCTTGCTTTGGGGCCTATTTTGGTCAAATTTAAAGCATGGGTTACTGACACCAATTGCAGTATATATAAATTACTATAAGAACGTTTGGTGCCATGGGTGACCCCCTATGCCCTCCTCTTCAATATAACTTTGCATTATTTTGATTATAATGTTGAAATTCGAAACATAGGTAATAGTGTAAGTGCATTTTGAAAGTTCTACATAAATTGGGGGATACTGAGGAGAAATAATGGGGATATGGTGGGGAAAATAGGAGAGGGTAGGAATGGGAGGAGAGGGAAGGAGTGCGGGGAAGGTTAAGGACTGGGGAGTAACTGGGGAGTAGGAGGGGATGTAGGAACTGAGTTGAACAAGGGGGAAATGGTGGGGAATGGGAAAAGGGTGAAATGGTAGAAGGAATAGAATAAAGCAAACGTCATGTACGATTTTTTCACACGGCGGCAGCCAATTGCTGTTATGCTTACTCACCGAGTAAGCAAAATGATCGTAGGTTACATACAAGAATTGACTAAAATAAGCCTGGTATCACGAGGTATGCCTGGTCTGCAAATTCAAACGTGACCAGTGACCAAGCATGCAAAGATGATGAAATCCATGCGGGTTCTAACAAGCAGGAGTCCTCACTGGTAGGCCTTAAATGATCGTCCAGCTTGATGCCGAGCTAATTATTTCTTTTTATCTGTTGAAAATCTTAAAGTGCTAAAAATAGTATTAAAAATATCACAACTACTGTCAAAAATTGTGCTATATGAATGAATTTGTTTCGAATAAAGCGAAGTGTATACTCGAAATCAACTTGCAATGCCTTGACCTGGCCAGGACTTCTTATGCTTTCTAAATCTATTTTCCTTAGTACAAAATCAGCCATGGCTCTCTTAAGGGCAAAATACTTAGCGATTGCAAGTTGGTAATTTGGGATGAAGCGACCATGAGCCACAAGGGGGCATTTGAGGCTCTTGACAGGACCCTGCAATGTCTGAAGCACAACACACAGGTCATGGGGGGTACAACTGTCTTGCTAGCAGGAGGTTTCAGGCAGACTTTGCCAGTTATTCCAAAGGGAACGAGAGCTGATGAGCTAAATGCCTGCATAAAGTCATCCTACTTGTGGAGAAGTGTGTAGAAGTTAAGACTCCAAACCAACATGAGAGTCCAACTAAGTGGTGATGAAGAAACAGGAGCCTTTTCTAATAAGTTATTGGATGTTGGCAATGGCACTCTGGTTGGTTGACAGGATGGTCTGGTCACTTTGCCATTTGGAAATTCAATACATGATATTCAAGAGCTCATGTTTAGGGTGTTCCCTGACCTGAACAACAAATTTAAAGACCATAAGTGGCTTAGAACACGTGCCATCTTGGCGCTGAAGAACAACGCTGTTCACGACATGAATCTGCAACTGCTGAAGCAGCTACCCAGTGAGGAATGCAGCTACAAGTCCATCGACACTGTTCTCGATCCACCTAAAACTCAAGATCAGGCCATCAGTAATGCTTTTGAGAAACTTAGAGCCACCAAAGCTTTGCGATGGAACTTGCCTTATCATCAAGAAGGTGATGCCAAGAGTCTTGGAAGTTACAATTTTGACTGGCAAAGCAAGTGGGGAGAATGTATTCATACTCCAAATTCCTTTTATCCCATCTGACACACGTTTTGATTTCTAGCCCCCCTTCAATTCCCCTTGGAGCTGAGCTTCGCAATGATCATTAACAAGGTGCAAGGTCAGTCATTGGATGTTGTAGGCCTAAACCTGAAGGAGCCAATGTTTTCGCATGGTCAGCTATACATAATGGCAGAGCGAGAAATGTTGTGTAACACAAGGCACTTCAAAATTGATAACATTTGTAATTCATACCATGTAGCTTATGACATATCATGTAAATATATTATCACAAACTCCGTTCCTTCTTTTTCTTTCGACCTTATTAATCCCACTGTATAGCAGGGTTGGCCACTCGAGTCAACTTTCTCCATCTGTTTCTATTCCTTGCATCTGCTTCCCCCAGTCCCACCTCACCCATATCCCTCCTCACCACATCCATCCATCTGATCCACTGACGCCCCACACTCATCCTCCCCATCACTGGCATGTTCTTAGCTCTCTTGATTGGTTCTACCTCCTCTATTCTTATTGCATGGCCATAGTATCTCAGACGAGCTTTCCGAGCCTTCTCCTTTACGTTACATATACCATACATTCTTCTTATATCTTGACTCTCCCTCCTTTCCAATAGTGATATTCCAGCAACTCATCTCACCATCCTCATCTCAGTTCTTTCCAACAGTCCCTCCTCGTTCCTCTTAAGTGGCCAAGTTTCTGCCCCATATAATAATACAGGCCTGATAACTGTCTTATCAAATTTTATTTTGAGCCTTTTGGCATTTTGTCTAAAACAACTCCAGTTACTTTCCTCCATTTTCGACATGCTTCTTTCACTCACTGTCTCACTGCTTTCTCAGTACCTCCCTCCTCTGCTGTTATTGATCCCAAGTAGTTAAACTCATTGTTCTGTTTTAGCACTGTACCATCATCCACATGAATGTTTACTTCTTCATGCCCTTCTTTACTACTAATCATTAGCTCTGTCTTTCCAATATTCACTTTCAATCCTTTCTTTTCTAGGGCACCTTTCCATGCTAAAAACCTTTCTTGCAGTTCTTTTTCTGTGTGTGCTATAATGACTAAATCATCAGCAAACATCATTTCCCACAGTTCTTCTTTGTTCCTTAACTCTGATGTCAAAATGTCAATAACGACGAGGAACAAGAATGAACTAAGAGCTGATCTCTGATGGAGGCCAACCTCCACAGAGAATGCCTCACTCTCCCCACATTTTGTCTGTGCAATGGTTCTTGTCCCCTCATACATCATCTTCACTAACCTTACCAACTTCTCTGGTACTCCTCTCTCTCTCAAACACCAATAAACTACTACTATTGGTACCCTGTCATATGCCTTTTCAAGATCCACAAAACACATGTAAACTTTCATGTTTCCTTCTAAATATTTCCCTTGGACTTGTCTTACTATAAAAATAGTATCTACTGTGCTCTTTCCTTTCATAAACACAAACTGCTGCTCATGTATAACAATGAACTCCCTCAACCTCCCTTCTACTATTTTTTCTAGTATCTTGAATACATGTTCCAAAAGCTTTATTCCTCTGTAGTTCCCACAGTTTAACACGTCTCCTTTCTGTTTATACATTTTAATCATCCAACTATCATTCCAGTCCCTTGGCATTTCCTCTACTTCCCGGATCATTTCCAATAGTGAGTGCACCCACTCTTTAACTAGATTTCCCAATGCTTTAGTTATTTGTATTGGTACCTCTGACTTTCCTGCAGCTTTATTTACTTTTCCTTTCTTTATAGCATGCTCGACTTCACTCTTTCTGATTTTGTTATTGGTCCTTCTACTGGAGGAACATTTTACAGTTCTTCGCACTCATTCTCGATGTTGTGAAAAATATTCTTTCCATCTTCCCTTGACCTCTTCTTCCTCAGTTAAGATATTTCCATTTTCATCTTTAATAATTCCTACCTCTCCAACATCCTGCCTGTCTTTTTTTCTCGCTTCTGCAATTTTGTAGATTATCTTTTCTCCCTCTGTTGTTCCCATCTTCTCGTGCCACTCTCCCATGGCTTCTCCCTTTGCAATCGCTACCTTTCTCTTTGTTTCCCTCTTTGTCTGTCTATACTCCTCTCTTGTTTGGTAGTTGTTATCTTCTTCCCACCTTATCTGGCTACACTCTTTTCCTTCACAGCTGTTTGGACCTCTTGATTCCACCACCATGTTTTTCTTTCCTGTTTCTGCTTACCACTTGTCCTCCCACACACCTCTGCTGCTGCTGGACCCACAATCCCTTTCATATCATCCCATATCTCTTCAGGCGATTCTGACATTCCATGTACATATCTCTCTTCTCTCGCTCTTTCCACTTTACTTCTGAACTCTCTTGCCTTCTCCCCCTTCAGCTTCCAAGTTTTGATCCTCCTATTCCTGGCTGGGGCTTTTCTTTTCCTTATTGCTTTCAACCTAAAATCTGCCACTACCAGTTTATGTTGAGCTACAACAGATTCATTTGGAATAACCTTAAAATCCATAATGATTTTCTTGTCTTCCTTCCTAACCAAAACATCATCAATTATGTGTTACCAGATGATTTCTCCTTTTCTGAAACTGTGTATTCATGACTACCAGATTCAAAGCTTCTGCTAATTCCAACAATCTATCACCTTCCTGGTTTCTTCTTCCAAAACCTCTTCCTGCATGTATTCCTTCAAAGCCATCAGAACTCTCACCTATATGGGCATTCATGTTCCCAGATAACACTAATAGTTCACTTCTTGGAACTCTTTCTATACATTCTTCTAATTTCCCTCTAAATTCCTCCTCCTCTTCATTACACCCTTGTTAAGGGGCGTATGCCGAGATGATATGCCATACTCTCTTATCTTTCACAAACTTCAAGCCCATAAGCCTGTCACTGATACGCTGGACCTCTGTGACATTCTCCTGCAGATCTGGATGGAGAATAATTCCTACCCCATTTCTCCTTGTATCTTCCCCTGTGTAGTAAACTTTATATCCTTCGCCAAGCTTTCTTGCACTTTTCCCCTTCCATTTGGTCTCTTGTATATATAGAATCATAATTTTTTATACATAGAGACATAATTTTCCTTCTCTACATGACATCAACCAACTCTCTTCCATTTCCTGTGAGGCTGCTAACATCCCAATTTCCAATTTTCATCTTGCCTTTCTTTCTCCAGTCCTTTCTCCTCACTAACTTCTTTAGCCGCAGACGTTACCTCTGCAGTACCCTTTGCATATTTCTCACTGCTGTCTGGGGAGACTGCAGCGCGTTGCTTACGGGGTAGGCCTTAGGCCTTTTGCATTCTATCATTGACTCGAGAATCATTATTTAGTTTTTGCTACTGTTTTCATACTCGGTTGGCTAGACCAGGCAGCAACCCTCCCCATTTGTCCGGGCTTGAGACCTGCAGCAAGTTGGACTAGCTTGTCCCCCTACTGGCTGGGTTATCACAAACTCCATTCCTATTGTATTTTATCTTTTTGAGCCTTGCGTTAAATTTTAACAGTCGAACATCTTTTCTATAACTATGTGCCATGCCGGATGTATAAGATTGCAGTGATCCCAAGTGATTACTTATTCTGAAAGTGGTTGTATAATCCACACTATAAGGGTTAGCAACGACGGGTACATCATATATAATATATATATATATATATATATATATATATATATATATATATATATATATATATATATATATATATATATATATATATATATATATATATATATATATATATATATATATATATATATATATATATATATATATATATATATATATATATATATATATATATATAATCGTAAAAGAGGAGACCCTTTCGTGTTATCATAATAGCATCGATGGCGTGGATGAGAGCATTCGATGGCAGTGTTTGCGGATAGTTGAACAGAGTATTGATACTCAGTTACAAAAAAAAAAAATTAAAAATGAGGATTGTAATGGGTATTACCTTATAATGTCATGATGTTATCTTCGAACAAGGAAAAAGGAAAATTATTTTTATCCTGGGTTTATTCGTAAATAGTATTTTGAAATATATAGAAAGTACTTACTAATATACTGTAGTTATTAGAGATTATATTAAGTATTTGAGGACGCTGGGAGGGAATAGACGAAAGAAAAATGCTTAGGTGATATTAATTATGCTTTGCATATCCCAAAGATATTTGGATCCAAGTAACTACTGTACTGTATTGATTTGTTCTAAAGGCATGAAATTTATGTAACTGAGTTATCAATACTTTCTGAAAATATTAGGTATCAAAAATAGCAGCCAAAAAATGATTAAATGAAAGAAAAGGAGAGGTCATTGACTTGAAATCCCTTTTCATTAATCAAAGTGTTATGTTTCATTATATAGCGCCCTTTGGCAATAGATCAGAAAATAGATTTTAAAAATCAAGCTTCATGGTTATATAAGAGTGCAGAAAAAGGGAACAGAAAATACAAAGATATATAGATTCGTTCGTTGATAAAACAGATGTTGGGAAATAAGATCAAACCTCTATTTACAGAAAAAAGTTACAAGATAATTATAGTTAAATAAAAAGAAAAGATAATAATGAAGAGTTGAATTATTATAGCTGCTTAGTGTTCTGGGAATAGAGAAATAAACATGGCCGCCAGAATATTCCAGTCCCAAAGACAGCTGTAAAAAAAACACAGTGAGAAATACGGTCATGCGCTCACATATAAATAAAATAGTTAATTACCGAGCGAGTTTTCTGATTTATATACGACTTCCATTATCATCGAAATAATGAGTTTGTGACAGTTTCATGAATACAAACACGTGATATTTATTTAGTCAAAACAATAATACTACACTCGAATATTCATGGAATGACGTATGTAAATGATGGTTTGTGCTTTATTATGCTTTAAATTGAACATGTCATTCCTTATAAAATAGCGTCAGGTATTACATTCCATATGTATCACATTTTTCTGTTTTGGAAAGGTACAGCTGCATTAGGTATGTAACAATGTACATACATCATTAACTTGTACTTTCAAAATACTCAGACATGAAATTAATAGAATAAACAAGCAAAAAATACGTCGAAGTTTTTTTGGCGCAATCGAGTTTTCTGTACAGCGTATAATCAAGGTCACCGAAAATAGCTCTATCTTTCCGGGGGTCTCGGTATGACACTGTATGAGCCGAGGCCCATGAAAGTTTAACCACGGCCCTGTGGTGGCCTATCCTATGTCGTTGCCATAAGCACGGTTATGGGTAACTTTAACCTGAAATAAAATAAAAACTACTGAGGCTAGAGTGCTGCAATTTGGTATGTGTGTATGTTCAATGATTGGAGGGTGGATGATCAACATACCAATTTGCAGCCCTCTAGCCTCAGTGGTTTTTAAGATCTGAGGGCGGACAGAAAAAAGTGCGGACAGAAAAAGAGCGGACGGACAGACAAAGCCGGCACAATAGTTTTCTTTTCAGAAAACTAAAATCTAAGCAAATGCCCAAAGTACTTTCTTAAGTTCGTTTCGTCGAAAAGAAAGAAGAAAGAGAAGCGGTAGGTGTATTAAACATTAAAATGAAGTATACTGCTAAAATAACTATGCATTATCTATTCCATAAAGAAATCTCAGGAGAGCTGGAGAGACGTTCGTCAAACAGTAAAATTATGGTTGAGATAACTGGGAGTTTTCTTTTTCAAGTATCTCAACTAAGAGGAAAATACTCGGAAAGTTAGCAAAATTCATTCTTGCCCAAACTGTGGGTAAGATGTACGTACTGTCCATGTGCGTGACAGTAACTAACTACTTTCTGGTTGAAGGTCAAACCCCAAAAGAAGCTGTAGTGCAAATAATTTCACTTTCAAACTCTACCTTATTTTGATTAAGAAAAAAGGTTTGCGTCTTTACGCATTTGAATTTTATGTTCCGGAGTAAATTAACATAATTTTCAGAACAAAAAGCTCTGTACAGAGAATAGTCTCTGTATATTAATCCAGATTTCCTGAATAATAGCACAAATAGAAATTTTTCTTATAATCCACCTGCGAAAGTTACGTGTTAGTTACGTTCGGAGATACTTAATATGCATAATATACCACCCATATACAAGACCTTATTTAACGCGTTGATTCTTTACCAGTGATTAAGGCCAGATTTTTTTTCTTTTGTTTGAGGTTATTAGTACCCACACTGGTCCATGAAGAGCAGGAACAAAACAGTGATCCAGTAGTATAAAATAAGTTTCACAGAAGGATTTGCTGACCGATATCTGATATGTGTCACTATGGTATCAACGCTGAAACATTATCTACTGCAACTTACACAATAGATAATACAAAATTTTTGTATGTTGTAACTCAATTTACCTTTTACAATTCATATATATACATATAAATATATATATATATATATATATATATATATGTATATATATATATATATATATATATATATATATATATATATATATATATATATATATATATATATATATATATATATATATATATATATATATATATATATATATATATATATATATATATATATATATATATATATATATATAACTAAGGACAACCTACTTCCTTGGGTACTTGAACTGCCGATTTCATCTACTGAAGTAGTAAAAGGTGGGGCATATGCATGGTATCACAACGGGTGCCAAAGCACCCGTAACAAAGGTTCTTTAATCCCTCCCCATCCCAATAGTACTGAGTAGACGCATTTAATCTTCCTCCCCAACAGACAAAAGGTTGGATACACAAAAACTGGGTGCTATGGCCGGTTTTCATCATCAAGGAAAGAGTGCATCGATAGCACGCACACACATACATACATACATGCATGTATATGTATATATATATATATATATATATATATATATATATATATATATATATATATATATATATATATATATATATATATATATATATATCTGTATATATGGGGAGGAATATATAGTTGCAGGATGTCTTGTGTTTAAAGAACCCTCTTATCATTGTTCAGAATTTTTTACAGGCTTGATTATTTACGTCCAAGAATAGAATTGCCATAGTTGCAGGACTTTGGATTTTGAAGCTTTTCGCGTACTTGCACAGGCTTGAAGTAGTTGGACTTTGGATTTTGTATGTACCCAAATTTCTCTTTCTTTTTTTTTTTTTTCTCTCTTCCATCTAAGGATAAGTTCTGATTTATCTCTCTTTACTATTTGTGTGTGTGTACGTGTATGTATTCAAACTCTTCCTGTATTTTAACCGGTAACAGAGTACCATGCTAATAGTACAGTCACAGGAAAAAAAAGTGATGAAATCACAAAACTAAGTATCACGGCTGTATCTTTTACCGTTATTGCTCCACAGATATGTTAGGTCCCTCACCCACCCACTACCACAGCCCCTGAACGCCAAAAATCGATATCTGGATCTCCGGAACATCTGAACGGATTACGATGAAACTAGGCGCAATTAGAGATCTCAGTGAGAAACCTCTAATGCCAGAGTTTCACCCCGGTCGGTTAAATATTTCCAGAGCTTTTAAAAGGCCAAAGTCGGGGCTTTTTTGTACTCAGGGTGGCTGGGCTTTACTAACCTCCAGCTACCGTGGCGGTTGATAACAGATATTTAGGTAACTTTGATGTCAGCGAAACAAACTTAATCGAAGGTAGTTTGTGACTGAAATTAGTTCTAATTATTTTGGATTCCATGTTAAATTCTATCCCTCAGACGTTATTTCCAGTTTTCCTTCTTCGCAATTACCCCAATCATATCTTTTTCATCAAATGGTGTTATTATTCTCTACCCAATTCTTTGGTTCAAAGTCACACTTGGCAAATTTATCCATAGCCCATCCACTTACAAGTGCTTAAAAACATATATGCAGTATATTTACAATCATTTTGTCGTGAAAGGTGGAATTTAAACAGAAAACTAACACAGCACGATTTATCGAGATTCAGTAATTCACTGGGAAATTTTTAAATGTTATAATGTTTTTTACATGAAATGATCAAAATCCCTCTTCAGTTGGTAAAGTTTATTTCAATTTATTTGACCAACAGGATGACAGACCAGAAAAGTAAAGGCATGCTGTTTTGAAATGAATTGTTTATGAGAACATCCAACTCGGCATTGCATCTCACTCTCTTTACTTCTTTCCATTCAAATGTGAATTTATATCACATATAAATATGACTCCTCTATGAGTCCTTACCAAAGGATATTTCGATATAGTATGCAAGGCCCATTTATCAGGAGTAAGATTTTCAATAGACCTTTCATATTCAAATGGTCTTTGAATATTTTAATTAACTATTTTATGATTCTAGTTATGCTCTAAATTTCAGAAAATAGTGAGTATTATCTACATTTCGCTGTCTTACAGGAAAGATGTAGATGTTCCTGTAGAGTTGGAATTTTAGAATTTGTCTTGTACAGTACAGTTTCTTTATATACTTACTTAAAAAAGAGGACGAAAAATAAACTCACCATAACAGCCCTACGCCACATGGATCCTGGATCATTCAATACCCTTCGGTACATTATGATAGAAACTTTTCCAGAATTAGAATTTTATACACACAGGCCGTATATATATATTAATATATATATATATATATACTATAGTCCTGAGTTCTTGTCCTTCAGTATGTTTTAATTTAACATAAATTAATTTGTTTTGAATAAGTCACTTTGGCAGTAATTATTTTTTTGGAACGTAATGACCCTGTTTCCTCCTCCCCGACATTTCTGACTTGTTGTATCAATGAGCTTGTTTTATTTTCATGTGTGGTGTTGGCTTCTCATCCGGAAATATTCGGCGCTGTCTCGCCAGGACTGAGTCAGTCATTTCTGGACCTTTAACATTGTGAGGGCTTGACTTATTTTGGGATTATCCGCCTTTCTTCAGTTGCTGCTGCTGTCCTCCTTTGAGAAGTTGATTGTTCTCCAGTCTGTGCCCTTGGTTCAGTTATTTTGCCAAGGGGGACCTCTAACTGGTAAGGTGTGATTACCTGTCGGACGGCCGTGTCTGTTGATCGTCTTGCGACGTTAAAGTGATTCTTTCTTCAGTCTGCGCCCTTGGCCCAGTTATTTTGCCTAGGGGACCTCTCTTACGTTTGGTAAGGTCTCAAGAATATATATTATTCCCCTCGACCCGTGATTTGAAGGCTGCTTTAGCCACTACTACTGTTTAATCATAAGGGAAGCAGTTTTTTTTTTTTTTTTGTTAAATGTTTAGTGTGTAATAAGTTATTATTCTGACTTTTCGACTTTCTATTACTTTATCCCTCTCTTTAAAGTGTAATTGCATAGTCTATCTTAATTTGGTGTAAGTGTGTTTGTTATTCGATGTTTTAAGTGATGGTTGATTTTTGTGTTTATTTAATGTATTTTGTAAGAGGCTCAGTGGTCATCTCTTTCTAAGTTTGTATTAAATATTATATTTATTTTCAGTTTTTCTTTATCCTCCTATTCCATCTTTGTACACTCTGTTGCGGCCATTCCACCTATTGTGGACTTGGTCGTTAGTGACTTTATTTGTATTTTAAGAGACTTGTATGTTTGTTGGGCATGGGCCCATAACAATATATATTGTAATAATTGCATGCAGGTTATTCGTAATTTGAATTTATTCGTGACTTTAACGTAGTTTTTTTGGTTTGTTTTGCTCAGTCACGAGAAGCTGAATTTGGGACTTTTTTGTTTCCCCCACCATGGTTTTTTTTGTGCTTAAGTGGTACATCGCCCATGAGTGTTTTTTTTTTTTTATCTGTTTATGTTTTGGTCGTTCGACGGCTTGCTTATCCCGTTCTCGCATGCATTGTGGGACTCTTTTGGGCGAGTGTGCGATAGAGTTCTCGGCTATTTCGTACTGGAAGGACAGCTTTTACCTAAGGCTTTATGTTGGCAGTATCTTTGGGAGGGTTAGATCACGGCCTTGGAGGATTGTTTGCAGGACACCTCCTCCTGATTCTTCACCCTGCAGAGGATTACCTGATCTGCGCTCTTGACTGCGCCCCTCCTGGGGTTCTCCACTGCTTTTCCTGCCTTACCTGCCCTACCTGCAGGTGTGATTTTGGGGCTCCGCCCTAGCTACTGCTGCCGTGCTTGCCCTTCAGAGTCGTGACAAGGCTTACTCTGTATGATACGCTTGGTAAGGGCATATGAATGATTAATTTCTTCTTTGGGACGCCACTGACGCGTGTCAGTTTACACCCTGCCAGTGTGTAGTGTTTTCTTCGTGTCTTTTGGACAGCCTTATTGCTGCGTTACGTCAGTGTTCCTCGAATTATATCGATATTATATATATATATATATATATATATATATATATATATATATATATATATATATATATATATATATATATTATATATATTATATATATTATATATATATATATATATATATATATATATATATATATATATATATATGTGTGTGTGTATATATATATATATATATATATATATTCCATATGGGATCATCGATTATTATTGTAAGTATTAATTTTTTGTTGAGTATTGTATAAATTATAGGTATAGGCTTAAGGTTCTCTTCTGTCCTTTTTTTTCTCACTGTCGTATGATAGAGGTAAATACGTACTGGTGTGTAAGATAAATTCCTACCTCTCCCTTATTTCTTTCCCTTGGACTTCATGAGCGAAAGTTAGCTAGACAAATGATGGTAGCATCTGTGTTTTGTTATTGAATGTGTTTCTACCTCCCTAAATATTTCATCTTTTCGGGGACTGTCTAAATTTATCAAGATATTGTTTGTAATGAATTTGGTTGCTTATTTTTTTTTATCCCTCTTTGAGTATTCCATATTGTCCTCTTGTGCTACTGTGATCTGACTCTTTGGAGTATTCTAAAAAATAAAAAAAAAATACCACTGTGGCCCTGATCTTTCAGGTGCGAAAGAACCTGATTTTGGATAATATCCATATAAATTATTGTGACGGTCGAAGGTGGTCTTTATAATATATATATACATACACACACATACACACACACACACACACACACACATATGTTTGTGAATAATTACAAATCTTATAGCTTTCGTATATGTTTATATATTCTTGTGAACCAGTCAAATATAACATATATAAATCTATATTTATCCGTGTTTAACATAATATATACATATATATATATATATATATATATATATATATATATATATATATATATATATATATATATATATATATATATATTTATTCATCTACCTATCTGTTTATTTATTTATTTATTTATTTGTTTATTTATTTATTTATTTATATATGTCTGTGTGTATATGGCTGTTGATCATACTTTTGAATGACAGTATGAGACTTTTGATTTAATGTTTATAACGAAGTAATATTTTTCTAGTCAAACGATTGGTATACTATTGCTTATATATACATATATATATATATATATATATATATATATATATATATATACAGTATATATATATATATATATATATATATATATAAATATATATATATATATATATATATATATATATATATATATATATATATATATATATATATATATATATATATATATATATATATATATATATATATATATATATATATATATATATATATATATATATATATACTGTATATATAAATATCTATCTATCTATCTATCTATTTATCTATATATATATATATATATATATATATATATATATATATATATATATATATATATATATATATTTATATATATGCTTAAAAAATCACAGTAGATGCACGTGACTTCAGTGTATAAGCGAATCCCACAGGAAAATGACAGGCAGAAGTTCAGTACCAAGTGCTTTCACGTTTACTAATGCATCGTCTGGGCACAAATGAGACACAGATACAAAGAAGGTTACAAAGTAAACAAAAAGAACAAGAATACCAGGTAGTCAGTTGTCAAAGGATAATAAACAGAAAGATAACCCAGGATAATCCGGGATCGAGCTGTCACAAACTGGGACCATAGACCAAACAGATACGGAAGTTTAGGCTTACAAAATTCAAAAACATATATAACCTTGAATACCAGGTGGTTAATTGCCAGTGGGTAAAAAACAAAAGGTTAATCCACGGCAAATCCGGGATCACGCGGTCACAAACTAAATCCACATATATACTTAACCATAAGAGAAACGGAATCTTACCCATTCACATTGCAGAAACATGTATAAAAATGAATATTAATTTTGCATATATATATATATATATATATATATATATATATATATATATATATATATATATATGTATATATATATATATATATATATATATTTAAAAAACGACCCGATGGTAAGTGGACTGACAGGTACTATTTAAGTACAAAGATCGTTTATGCCCTTAATGTTCTCCGGGTGTGTGTATTAGCTATACGTGTCCTAAATGTAATTTAGGAACTTATATTGGATCCACCAAGAGGCTTCTGAAGGTATGCATAGATTCTCATCGTGGAGTAAACTATAGGACAGGCAGTAAAATTACAAACCTAGAGTTTTCTATTAGAAATCATTCTAGAATGTGTAAAACATCTATTGAAAATAAGGTCTTCAGCTTTAGGGCGAGTTCCTGTAGCAATGAATTGACCATTTTAGAGTCGTTAATGATTAAACGACTCGTCCCCTTTTTAAAGCCAAACCTCTGCCGGCAAACTGGCTCGTTTTCGCTTCAGTCATAACATTGCCACTGAATAGATCTGCTTAACTTTTGTATTGTATTTTTTTTTTAGAGAGAGATTTTGTTTTGTTTTCTAATTTGTCCATTTTAATTGTTCCATCTAATTTTTTTCAATTTGTAATCATTGTGCAACCTTAATTTTTTAATTTAAATTTATAGCCTTTTTGTAACTTATGTTATTTATTTTGCACAGCCCTCGAAAATGTAATGAAGACATTATGAAACGTAGGGAATAAATTGACCCTTTATTAGCAAGTCTTTATGTCCGCCTCCTCATTGATGTATATTCGGCTGTGGCCACTGCTGTTTGTATATATATATATATATATATATATATATATATATATATATATATATATATATATATATGTATATATATATATATATATATATATATATATATATATATATATATATATATATATATATATATATATATATATATATATATATATATATATATATATATATATATATATATATGTATATATATATATATATATATATATATATATATATATATATATATATATATATATATATATATATATATATATATATATATATATTTATATATATAATTACCAAAACACATTGAGGACATTTCCGTGATTTGGTCAGCCGTTTTGTTATTATTACATAAATTATGACTTACCTAATTAGTAATTAATCATCTTAACAGGGACAGAATAAGAATACAAAGTATAAAGTCAGTGCCATATAATGAATTATGCATTTACTGATGAAAACTCTAATAGCTTAGGGATTCAACCGGGTCCCCTTCATTACGATATTCAGCATTTTCGTATCTTCCTTCATGCTTCCTTATCTAAATCCAGGTCTTCTTTCTCTTTATAAGGATTAGTCCCCGGGGGAATACAAAGATGTACCGATGATAAAACCCTTGGGAGGAAGAACTCTCACAACAGGATTCTAGCCTAAGAGAAGGTCAAATAATCAAGGGGATATAATAAGTGAATATTTGTAGGTTCTGCGTTACAAGATTTTTCCTTTAGAAAATATTGAATATTTATAAATCGAAAAATCGTACGAATCGATAGCATTGTTAAAACTTGCGGAACAAAATGCTGTTCAGTTTCGTAATTCATAACTAATCAACGGTTAAATTTAACTAAGCCTTCAGTGGAAGATAATATAACGATGCCAGGCCATCAGTATTGCCTTAATAGATAACGCATTCATAAGCGGACTCGTAACAAGACGCCATTAGACGGAGCAGAGACCAGTTCCAAAGCAGGATGACTTTCTAATTGGAATTTATTGCTTTGGTGGGAGCTCCTCGCCCGAGTGTCACTGCTGACTGGATTACACGTGAAGCTGGAATTACGGGGGAATAAACGATATATTATCAGTGTAGCGTATGATGATAGTCAACCCATCAGTTCCCTTTCTGTTTGTCTGTGGGTCTGTCTCTCTAAATTGTGGATATGAGTGTTGTTATTATTACTGATGGCGGCTTTCTGTAAATTCCCTCTTTGTAAAGGATTAAATTAGCACCCTTCATTATGTTACACGTACATCACTTTATTTTAAAGCTGCGCCAATAAGTCTCTATAATATTAACAAGAAATATGTCTTTATAACATTAAAAGGAATAGAAACCTATGTAATAACCACCATTTTCCACCTTTTTACTCGTTGCCTGATGGAAAGTGCACGTGTTGCATTGAAAATTTATGAAGTGTTTTATAGGTCATTCTCATCCTCGTCATATTGCCTGATTTTTCGGCTAATAAAGAATTGAAAATGGCCTTTTATTTTATAAACTTTAAGCATGGCTCTCATGTTGAGTCTGAGATCTGGCTAGCTGCCTTTGCGTAAACGTTGCCTTGACATGTAGTCTGTGAGCTGATTTGCATTTTATTAATATATTTAAAAACTCAGTGCTTGGGAACTGAAATAGACTTTATGAATCTGTTAAGAGCGTCTCTAGGTCACAGTGAAGGCCAGGAGATCAACATGCAGTGAATAAATCATTGACTGCCCCAGTTTATGAGCGGAGAACTTCAGATAGACATGCTAGCATTAACTAGTTGTAATGCACTTATTTAATTACCAATGTTTTGGTTATTGTTTCCACAAACCAGAGAGAATCCATGGACTAGACGATACACACTTTAATGATAATTCGATAACAAAATCAAGAAAAGCCATGTTGTCTTTATCCAGTCCATCTAAGGTGCCTTGCATCGAGCGTAGGACATTTTCCCTCCCGGACATATTCCCCCCCAGACATTTTCCCCTCTGACATATTCCCCTCAGGACATAATTGCCCCCAGACATTTTCCTCTCTGGACATTTACCTACTGTATACAATAAGAGCGAAAGTTTGTTTGTTTCTCAAAGTCATGCATGATTTATTGTATTTTTACTGAACAATAAAAACTAATAAAAACATAATTGCATTAAGGATTAAAATATTCATGTGGGATATTTAGGGTCAAATACAGAAGAAAAGTGTCATTAATACTAGTTTATTTTTTGCATTAAGGATTAAAATATTCAATACATTCTAGTTACAACAGGCTACAACATTCGGGTAGCCTACCCTGATGCACCTACGGACATCGCTAGCCTAGGCTACTTGTAGCCTACATAAGAAACATTGGTTAGGCTACTCCTTACCTACAGTAGAACTGATGCTACTTTTTTAACACTCATTTTTTTAACATTTCTGCTTTCAGTTTGGGGGTGGTGGAACGGCGCTTTGCACCTTATCCGCATTTTGAAAGATTCTTAGGCAAGCTCTTATTTTCTGGCAGGAGATAATGTTGCGCTGCACGCACCAGCCATAGGGGTTACAGAAAACGAGCAATGTGAGGAAGGTAGTAACAGAAAACAAGTTTATATAGCTCTATCGACAAACTGCATACTAGGCTCTGTTCAACTGTTTACTCTGAACTTAGGGGTTAACCATACGTTCGGACATGATTGGCCTAAGCTACTTCTTACATATATGTAAACAAACCCCCACAACATTGTGGGCTGTTCTTAGCCAAGTCATGTGCAGGCTGTACACTGTGATAACGAGACTATCAACAGAATTGGCAGAACTAGCATCCCAACCACTTAAACTATCACTGGGGTAATTGAGTAACTTGCTGTATGCCAGGGGGGGAGGGGGAAATGTCTAGATGGGAAAATGTCCAAATGGGAAAATGTTAGGAAGGAAAACGTCCGGAGGGGAATATGTCAGGGGAAATGTCATATGTCCGGGGGAAATGTCAAGGGGGAATATGTCCGGGGGGGAATATAACCAGGCTCCCCTTGCATCATAAGCACGAGTGGGTTCTTGTAACCAATCCATATAAACAGTAAGCCTTAGGATGCTTCTCTTTTTGATATTTGTTTCTCTTTTTGATATTTGTTACCCTCAACAAATGATGTTAACATATATATCCAGTCTATAACTACTGAAGTATATAAATTGTAAAAATATTATATTAAGGTAGACATTATCAGATATAAAATTGGCAAAATGCAGTAGTAACGGTTAGTTTTTGATCACTCCTATTGTAACAGTTACCTGATTTAGTACACAGAAATGAACCTGCTTGGCGAATGCAGTGAAGAAGAAGTAGACTATATATTCTTTCCTAAAATAATCTTGTAATATAAAAATTAAAGTAGTATATTATGTACTTGTGAATCAGGAATATATATATATATTCAGTTCCACCGTTAAGTGGATTTTTATGTATGCTTTACAGATCCTGTAATTTGCAGATAACAACATGAAGTTCATAATAAATAGATAATTTATAAGTACCTTTCGATTTTAACTTATGGGATTTTTTAGACTTTTTTTTTTAAGGTTTACCGGCATTAGAGATATGTTTCATTGTTAGATTGATTTTTTTAGTTTGTTGTAAAAACAACGAACGATTTCCTAAACTTTATTAGTGCTTGCCATAACAACTCCATTGCTATATATATATATATATATATATATATATATATATATATATATATATATATATATATATAATAAGCAGTAGTCTACCTATCGTTTGACTTTATAAAAAATTTTACGACGTTATAAAAATTGAATCAATAGCCCCATGCTGTCATTCAAAAGTATGATCGACAGCTATATACACACAGACATTTATATAAATAAATAAATAAATAAATAATTAAACATATATATATATATATACAGTATATATAATTATATATATATATATATATATATATATATATATATATATATATATATATAGTCGGATGTATGGATTTCAGCTCATCATTGACAAATTTATTAATAGCTGCGCTTGCACCCATATCCCATCTTTTCTGGTTAAAAAGATACAAAAACACTAATTAAAAACTTAAAACAGAGTTTACAAAATTAAAATGCTTTAAAGACTGAAAATGACAATGACAAAATAAGGAATAGAATACCTTCTGTAGTAAAGTCCAGAGGATGAAAGTTTGATGAGAGTAAACAAAGTTAGGAAGTAAACAGGAATAGGGGAGGGGTACTAGGCTATGTATAAGGGGGTTGAAGTTAAATGATTATTGAGCGATGGAACAATTTTCTTGATAACCAAGGATTCCAAAATATTAAGGTGTTCCTTCTGCGTTGTGGTCACTATTTCAAAGTTTTTATAATTTATTGGGTTTTTACAAATTAATGAGTGATTCCTAATGTTGGACATTTCAGGTTTTGCTAGCCTAAGACCAGTAATAGCTTAATCCACTGTGGCAATCTGCCCTCACTTTGAGCAACCGGCGCGTACTAAATCTGTTGCGGACTGCAACAGCAAGTCTCACCACGCCCGACTGCATCAATGGAGGGAGTCGCCTTGTGTCTAAAAAGGCTACCAAGACTTTTGGGGTTCTTCAAAATTATGTTGACCTTGACAGCTGGGAAGTGTTTGGTTATCATCTGCTTCAGATGCCGTTAAAAAATCACCATTATGTGCAAAAGGAAAGGAAAAGTAGTATTCTAATTTGGGAACATCGAAAAATAAGGAGAGGGAGGGCTAAAATGGTTATTTAAAATGTCCTTTACTTTATGTTGGAATAAAGACCAGGGAAAACAATTTTGTTGAAAATATTTTTGTAAGAAGGAAATTTCGTTATGGAAGGAGGACCAATCAGAAGAAAGTGAAAGGGCTCTATGGATAAGGGTGGTTAAGGAATTTAGTTTGAAATTGAATGCACAGGAGCTATAAAAATTAAGGCCCTGACCTGTAAAAGTAAGTTTTCTATAAATACTAACTTTGAAACCTTCAGGAGATCGGGAAACTTCAGTGTCTAGAAAGGGGGTTTATTATTATTTTCTTTTCTAGGGTAAAGTTGATATTGTTGTGTAAACTATTTGCATAATCTAAAAAGGAGTCTGCACATTTTAAATAACTATTTTAGCCCTCCCTCTCCTTCTTTCGATGTTCCCAAATTAGAATACTACTTTTCCTTTCCTTTTGTACATGGTGGTGATTTTTTACGACATCTGAAGCAGATTATAACCAAACACTTCCCAGCTGTCAAGGTCAACATAATTTTGAAGAACCCCAAAAGTCTTGGTAGCCTTTTTTAGACACAAGGAGCGACTCCTCCATTGATGCAGTCGGGCTTGGTGTACAGTATACTTGCTGTTGCAGTCCGCAACAGATTTATGTCGGAAGTACGCGCCGGTTGCTCAAAGTGAGGGCAGATTGCCACAGTGGATTAAGCTATCGTACTGGTCTTAGGCTAGCAAAACCTGAAATGTCCAACATTAGGAATCACTCATTAATTTGTAAAAACCCAATAAATTATAAAAACTTTGAAATAGTGACCACAACGCAGAAGGAACACCTCCTTAATATTTTGGAATCCTTGGTTATCAAGAAAATTGTTCCATCGCTCAATAATCATTTAACTTCAACCCCCTATACATAGCCTAGTACCCTCCCCTATTCCTGTTTACTTCCTAACTTTGTTTACTCTCATCAAACTTTATCCTCTGGACTTTACTACAGAAGGTATTCTATTCCTTATTTTGTCATTGTCATTTTCAGTCTTTAAAGCATTTTAATTTTGTAAACTCTGTTTTAAGTTTTAATTAGTGTTTTTGTATCTTTTAGCCAGAAAAGATGGGATATTGATCCCGAAGCGCAGCTATTAATAAATTTGTCAATGATGAGCTGACTGTTCTTCCTATCCATACATCCGACTATAAGAATGTTTGTTTTAGCCTCCCCTGATATATATATATATATATATATATATATATATATATATATATATATATATATATATATATATATATATATATATGTGTGTGATCCACAATGTTATGTTTCTGTGTAAAAATATATTTGTGAAGCATTGTACAGTCTTCGCCCATATTATGTTGACCTGGATCACAAAACACGGACGAAAGCTGTAAGTTTAGTAATTCTTCACAAACATATTTTACTTTATATAAAATATCACTGTGGATCCTTCTGATATATTTGATGCATCATCACGTTACAATTATATTATATATATATATATATATACTATTTATATATACATCACCGTATATTCATATACAATCACATCAAACGGGAAGCTACAAACCATGTTACATCATGTTTATTTTATTTTTAATATCCAATCACTAGAATTAAAAAACAAAAAAAGCATTGACAATAAAAATTACAGAAAAAAATTATGCAAAGGCAAAGTCAGAACATAAAAATGACAATCGACTTAAAAGGGAAATAATATATGAGAAATTTATTAAAACAAATAGAATATATAAAAGATAAGTATAAAATTATATTTAAAATATTCATGTTTTAAAAACACTAAATTTTAAAATCACATTAAGAAAACGATAAATAAAAGTGACTAAGGGCATATAACATCAGAAGTCATGCGAAATTTTGTAAAACCTATTGAAAACAAAGATTTCTGCATAACTGGAACTATACTCGAGTCTCTGATGATAAAACAGCTTGTTCCAAATAACACTCAGACTACTGTTCCTTTATACCTGTCATATAATAATGTTTTTGTTGTTTTGTTTCAAAGACCTCATTTTCTGTATTTGTGTCCTCTTGGCTCCATACCCTGCCTTTTTTTTTTTATTTATTTGTTTTCTTAATGTGATTTTAAATTTTAGTGTTTTAAAACATAAATATTTTAAATATAATTTTTTTACTTATCTTTTATATATTCTATTTGTTTTAATTAATTTCTCAGTGTTTTGCCTGTTCCTCGGTGTCCTTTGTTTTCCCTTTAAGTCGATTGTCATTTTTCTAATTTGCCTTTGTATAATTTTTTTCTGTATTTTTATTGTCAATGCTTTTTTGTTTTTTAATTCTAGAACCCTGATGATGCAACCATGGATTATGAAACGTTGGGAATAAACATGTAATCAAATGACTATTCAAAAGTATTCCTGTCCGCCTTCCCCGTTTGATGTCTGTATTCGGGCATTCCTGTCCCTTGCTCATTGGTGTATGTCATATATATATATATATATATATATATATATATATATATATATATATATATATCTCTCAATAGGATCATCTCGTACGCCATCTTCCGGTCAATAAGTCAAATGAAACAAGGACTAAGCAATTAATTAATTTATTTAGTATGATTCACTGTAGGCAAATTCAAAGAGGCTACTGTCAACCTACATTTGTACATACTCACTCACAGGTCTACAGCAAAACCAGCATTACTCAAAATAATTTATTTGACAATAATCTAACATAACTGGATTGCAAGAAATAAGATATGAAATAAAATGGAATACTAATGTTCACCAAATGATCAGACATATAAAGGTTCACCATATTCAACTAATTATTCTCTCTAAATAATTTCCCCACAATAAGTCAAAATAAGTCAAAGTCCAGTATATTCCCAATGAGTACATCTTAACCTCTTCCTCAGTGAAACATCTGAAGAAGTCAAATAAAACCCTTGTTAAACAAATGCATAAAAATAAAGATATGGGAATTCTTCCCATGTTACTTATAAAAGTACACACAATGTAGAAAATACCAAATTCAAGTGAGATATATGTTAAATGAAAAGAACAATCTACCTCCAAACAGTAATGTTCACAATCTTAATCAACAGGTCTTGAACCACAGAGCCTTCACCAAAGGATTCTAACAATATTCGGTGTTGATCTTCGAATGACAATTTATTTGATAACTAATCCTTCACACGCTGGGTCTCCACCCCCCCAAAAAAAAAACACACATATGGATGAATTCTCCGGAACCTGGACATTTTTGGCAAACAAACTCACACAGTCTTGTCGCTAGGCATGGATATTTTCACGCCTCAAGAATATCTGACATATTCAACACGCATACAGTTTTCTTAATCAGGATGCATGCCAGATACCAGCTAAACATCCTCTCAAGGTTCTTCACAATGCGTTTAGCAACACTTATTAATAAAAAATCTACTGTGTATTGTAATTCATAAAATATCTGTGATCTATGAGCTTTCATAAATATCCAGCCTATAACTACCCAAGTCTATAAGTTGTAAAAATATTATATTAAAGGTAGATACTTCCTATCAGCTATAAAAATGGTGAAATAGAAACGATAATTTTTTATCATTCCTATTGTAACAGTTAGATGATTTAGTACACAGAAACGAACCTGGTTGGTGAATTTAGTGAAGAAAAAGTAGACTATATGTTCGTTCCCAAAATAATCTATGTAATATAAAAATGAAAGTAGTATAGTATGTACTTGTGGATCAGGAACATATATATTCAGTTCCAGCTATACATACACCCAGAGGACATATAAGGGCATAAACGATCTTTGTACGTAAATGACAACCTGTTAATCCTCTTACCATCAGGTTGTTTTTTAAGCGCAAAGACCGTTTATGCCCTTATATGTACTCCGAGTTAGTGTATAGCTAAACATGTCCTAATTGTAATTTAGGAACTTATACTGGATCCACCAGGAGGCTTCTGAAGGTATGCATAGCCTCTCATCGTGGAGTATGCTATAGGACAGGCAGTAAAATTACAAACTCAGAGTTTTCTAATATTATAAACCATTCTAGAATGTATAAAACTTCTATTGAAAATAGGACTTTTCAGTTTCAGGGCGAACTTCCAGCAGCCATGAATTGACCATTTTAGAATCGTTAATGATTAAACGACTTATCCCCTTGTTAAACAGCCAAACTTCTGCCGGCACACTGTACCTCTCTTAGTGTTTGTTTTCACTTTTCGCTTCAGTCATTGCCACTTAACATTGTCAGATCTGAAACTTTTGTAGTATTTTTTTTTAGAAAGTTGGTTTGAAATTAAACTTTTGTATTGTATTATTTTTAGAGAGGTAAATATAAATTTGATATTAAACAACATTTGTATATATATTCATGAATATATATATATATATATATATATATATATATATATATATATATATATATATATATATATATGTATGTGTGTGTGTGTGTGTGTGTGTGTGTGAATGTATGTGTGTATGTGTATTTATATCTAAAGGAGCCAATAAAATCGCTGCATGCACAACACAATAATATATTTTGATTAGCAATAATTTATAATATTGTCCCTGGTGAATATGGATATTTGGTAGGTGGCATTAGTATTTACAAGTCACTTGTAGATGTGACAGACGACGTAGGTGGTATTTGAGATGCCCGTATCCTTTGTCATAAATGACCTGCCTTGTTTTCAGCTCTCGGTATCTTCCACCTTCATCAAGTTTGGAGAGCGTGACCAATGGAATATTAGCTTGAAAATAGGGCCCCGGGATTATCCCAAGTCCTTCTGACAGTCTCTAATTCCTTGTTTCATTAATAAAGGCGGATTTTGGAATCTTCCTTTATTACTGGCAACTAACCACTTTCCCCCGACTTTTGACCGCCATCATCAATCAAACAAGGAATTGGAATCTGTAAGAAGGACAAGGGATAATCCAAGCCCTATTCCCAAGGTAGTATTCCAGCGTTCAGGTCCACCAAAATCATCGCAGGTGGAAGGTAAGCGAGAGCAGAAAACAGCCGGTCATTTCCATCAAAAGGATTCCGGTATCTCAAGTACCACCTACGTCATCTGTCACACCTGCATGTGCCATGTAAATGCGATTGTCACCTACCAAATATCCATATTCATTAGTGATAAAAAATATTATTGTGTCGTGTAGGCAGCGTTGTTATGGACTCATATATATATATATATATATATATATATATATATATATATATATATATATATATATATATATATATATATATATAATACACATATATATATATATATATATATATATATATATATATATATATATATTATATATATATATATATATATATATATATATATATATATATATATATATATATATATATATATATATATATATATATACATACATATATATATATATATATATATATATGTTATTTATATATATATATATATATATATATATATATATATATATATATATATATATATATATATATATATATATATATATATATATATATATATATATATATATATATATATATATATATATATATATATATATATATATATATATAGATATATATAAATTGCCATCTTTAATATTTTACTTTATTCGGATATTTTGCTACTGCTCGAGTAAAGAAATTGACTCCATTTCCTTCACTTAGAAGAAAAGAAGAGAAGGGGTCATGCATTATTGGTAAGGTTTCCTTTAGGCTATAAATAATCGTAGGTAGGGTGAGTACTTAAATTGCCCCTTGCAGCATGTACCATTTGTGCGGGACAATGATTAATCCCTTTATAGCCCAGGGGTTGTTTCTCTTTGCCCTCACGTGGCTGATTACCATTCATAATATGGAGACAAGGTTTGAATAAAAGGGGAATGGGAAATAGATAACGAATCAAAAAAACACTGTGGAAATTTCAGACAACAGGAAATTTTTAGGATCTCTAATAGTCTTTTTTACAATTACCTACACCGCTTAGGCCAAAAATAACAAAAGAAATCACCACTTGTAGACAGCAACGTATAATCTGCCAGAATAATCTTCGCAGGTATAGGAGAGGCGCAAGGGAAACAATTATACTTCTTTTATCTTTTTGACCTGAACCTCTCAACCCTGAACCCTGACATTGGTTTCCTCTGTCATGGTGCTATGATCGCGGCACCCATGATGAGGAAACCACTGGCATGCAATCATGGGTGCTGAGGGGAGGTCGAAGAACAACTTCAGTTGATGACTGAGCTCACAACTTTGAATCTTTCGATATGTCATGCCAGAGGAAGCACTAAGTGTTTGGTGGTGAGGCATGCCGCCAGGAGCTCACAGTCAAATGTAGAGTAGTTTATCTCTGTCTTGCTGAGCTTCCTGCTAAAAAAGGTGACGGGTCAAGGACAATCATGGATGATCTGCTCCAAAACAGCTCCTATGGCTAAGTTGTTGGCATCTGTGGAAAGCAGTAGAGAATGACCTGGTGCAGGGAAAGAGAAGGCAGTGGCCTTGGCAAGGGCATTCTTGGCAGAGGTGAAGGCAGCTTCCTTCAGGGATCCCCAGGTGAGGGCCTTGAGCTTTCCCTTGAGGACTCGTAGAGTGGGGCCAAGGTTGAGGTGATTTCGGGCAAAAAGCAATGATAATAGTTCACCATTCCAAGGAATTCTTGTAGACCCTTGATGGTGGTAGTTGTGGGGAACTTCCTGACAGCGGCAACCTTCTCGGATAAGGGTTGGACACCCTCAGGTGTTATGAGGTGCCCCAAGAATTCTACCCCCTTGGTGGCAAAGGAGCATTTGTCGTATCGGATGACGAGGCCGGTTTCTTGCTGGTGTTGGAGGATGATGTGCAGGTGTTGGAGGTGCTCTTCCTTTGATGCAGAGAAAATTAAAATACCGCCAATGTAACAGATGCAGAAGGGAATGTCTCCCAGGATACTGTCCATCAACTGCTGAAAAGTAGCTCCTGCATTGTGGAGGCCAAAGCAGGAGTAATTGAAGGTGAGAGTGCCAAAGGGCATTGTGATGGCGGTCTTTGGGATGTCTTCAGGATTCATGACGACCTGGAAGTAACCTTTGAGAACGTCCAGCTTTGAGAAGATTTTTGCGCTGTGTAGGAAGGTGGTTGGCCTCGGTGACCACGTTCAGCTTTCTGTATTCCCCTCATGGGCATAGGGTGCCGTCCTTTTTTCACAAGGACTAGATGCATTTTGACACAAACCCATCTTCTCCATCTCTGCGAAGGTTTCTTTGCAGCAGTGAGTTTTTCGGGTGCTAGGCGTTGGAAACAGGAGTGTACAGGAGGGCCTGAGGTTTTAATGTGGTGGAAAATACCGTGCTTGGCAGGGATTTGATGAGATTGTCATAGTTCAGTTTTGAAAACATCTGGGTCTGTGGCAACCAGGTATGCAAAATCATCTTTGGAATCGGTGACGTGGAGGGCAAGTTCTGCGAGGGCTGCAGCAACAGGCATCATGGACAGGTCAGTGGCATCGACACAGCTTCTGTTGGCAATGTCTGTGAGCTGTCGGAGGTGTGCCAAGAGGTCTGCCCCAAGGAGGGGTATTGAGACGTCTGCGACGATACACCACCAGTGGTATTTTCTGTCGATGTTAAGGGCAAAATGCTTCTGACTGAAGGTAAGGATGGGGGAATTGTTGGCAGCTGTGATTTGGACATCGGATGGCTGTGGGCGTTTGGTTGGTTGACTGGATACAGGCAGAAGGGAATGGTCAACCCCTGTGTTGACCAAAAAGCAAGTACTTGTGGCCGAATCAAGGATAAAAAAGACAGAGGTGCTGATAGAGCACATAGGATTGGATATGTCAGGATTGTGGTTAGATTCATATAAGTTAGTATGGCCCCTGGTTGAGGGATACGCACCTGCTACGGCTAAGTGGCGGTAGCTGTTTCATGCATTTTTTGGCCATGGGCATCCTGGGAGGCAGTTCTTGGCAGCAGGGCCGAATGTTCTGTGGTATTGGCAAAGCTGATAAGGCAGCAATTGCTGCTGCACTTGGTCGGCACCCTTGGTTTCTGAAGGTGGAATGGGTGGCAAGGGTTTGTCCTGGAAGTTTGTGAGTGTTTGACAGCCATGGTGACCTTTGTGGCATTAAGAAGGTCGTCTGTTGCTGAAGTGTCGGATGTTCCTTGAAGGGTGGCGAAGGCATGGGTGTGGCAATGGTTTGCAGCATCGTTGGGTGCGATATCGGTGTTGGTGAGTGCTGCCCTTACTGACATTGGCAGGTACAGCAGCCAGAGTGCCTTGAGGATGTCAATTGATTTGGGAGAACCATCTACTGCAGGAGGAAGATGGGCAAGGGCTTTCATCTTGAGAAGGGCAGCAGATGGGCATTGATCACCTAAGGGTTGCTGTGCTGCATCAAAGATTGTTTTGCACGAACAGCTGGGGATGGCGTGAAACTGTCTAGTAGGACCTCCTTCAGGTCTTTGTGCTGGATGACGTTGGTGCCTTTAGTGTCCAGCCACTCTATTAGCTGGGGAAGAGGTGATCCGGCAGGGCGATGAGAACGTAATCTGCCTTGGTCGACGAGGACTGTATGCCCTTGATTTGAAGTGTGACTTTGGCTCGACAGAACCAAGTGTAGGCGTTAACCAGTGTGAAGGTCGGAAGCTTGACTTGGGCGATGGTATCAGCAGGAGTGGCAGAAGGGGAGGGTGATGTGTCATCACCGGACGTCTCAGGTGTCTTTGCTGGGTGTTGGTTTGATGGAGTCACCACTTTAGCAGGATGATAACTGAGACAAGACGTTGATCTTGAGAATGATATTTTATTAGCAAACTACAGCGGCATTTATATGAATTGCTGACCAATCAGCGGCCAGGAAGTTTACTTAGTACAGTAACTAACAGACCAATAATGCACATGCATTCGATTTATGACTTTGTATCTTCTGTAAAGGTAAAGATCAGGTGTGCCATAGAAATTGGCGCTGTCCTGCCAGCTTCATTTTTTTGCCAAGGAGAATGACATGAGAACCACCGTCTGAGAGCCACGTGCGATCCAGGTGTCTCGGAAGAAGGTGCCAGTCTGTCGCAGAAGTAGGTGCGGCGTGAGAACCTATTCATGGGGCGCATATTAAAGTTCACAATTGAATTTTTATTTGTTATCTCATTTATTTTATCGGTCATTTAGAACCTCCTGGTTATTATTAATGATTTACTTATTTTATAATTTTTATTTTTATTTTACCTTGTATTTTAGAACCGTCTGGATATTATTAATGATTTATCTACAAAGCCAGCAAGTTCTCTTGTTATGAAAACTGACAAAGACACATCACACCTTATTTTAGCTGGACGTTACGAAATTTGAAGTCCAATATGTAATTTGTAAATTAGTGCTTTCTGCTTTAACATCAACCTTAACCGACTTAAGGAGTTTAATCTTGTTCTGTATGATATTATGATCTTCGTCTTCTCCTATCCTTTCATATGCAATACGATTCAGTTATCATCTAAAATGCCATTTTCATGATATACTATTCAAACAGAATCATTTGTAAATAAATGCAAAATTCTTTCCTGCCTTATGAACAACTAAAATTACACACTTTTATATTCTAACAGGTTTTTGAGCTTCCATTTCACCCTTGAATATACTGTGAGATGGCCTATAATAGGGATTTAGTTGATTCGTACTATTTATTTTCACATTAATGGCTTCAGTAGCCTAACCGTAGTTGTCCATTCTCTGGGTATAGCTATTTGCAGTCTTTGTTTAATCTGCTCGTGAATATAATTTGACGAAGTATATAGAATATGTTTTTCAAAAATATGCCAGTTTAAAGATTTTGACACCTTACAGTTAGGCTGTTTATAAAATCATATAACGAGTTTCTCACACTACATTATTTCGTGCTCCAATATAAATACATGACCATAAAAGTCATCTTTGAATAGTGACTACGAAAGTCACTTCTGCCTTCCGGTGTTACCCATTCGTCGCAAACAACAGGTTGTGCTGTTTGTCTATAATTGACTATTTCATCGCGAACTAGATCTGATTTCTTGCATACTATCATTGGTCTGTCAAGGCTTTCAAGAAGGAAAGCATTTTTAATGTTCTCATTGTAAAGGATGTGTACCAGCATTTAACATTCCTATTTTTTATAATAAAGGTTGGTATTAATTGAATCCTGGTTTTATTGTGAATTATTTACCCTCTCATTTTGGTTTGTGACTAATTTTACCATAGTTTACCTGACAGACTCTGGTGTATATACTACACACACACACATAATATATATATATATATATATATATATATATATATATATATATATATATATATATATATATATATATATATATATATATATATATATATATATATATATATATACACACACACACACACACACACACACACAGATCAGTCCTGGGCAAAGATCATATCTTTGAATTGACAAGAATTGTTAATGGTGTAATTATTCCTAGTTAAAGGCTCAAAGAGAGGAACAAGATACTTATATATAGTTTGTATATGTATATATATATATATATATATATATATATATATATATATATATATATACATTGTGTGTATGTTCCACATACACTTTGAAATGCATTGAGCAATTTCAACCAAACTTGGTATACATATGACTTACTATCTGGGAAAAACTTTTTGGGGGTAAGACATCACTGGCACCAAAGGGAGGGGTGTAGGAAAGGGGGAAATGTAAAAATTATAGAAAACGACAGATATTAGTGTCTACTACATAGTTTTTGGGGTTGCTGAGATGAATAGTGACACTCTTGATACCCTTTAATTCAAAGTTCAGCCCTAATAGGGGGGAGGGGGTGGGAAGGGGGTGACATGCAAAATTACCAAAAATGAGAGGTATCAGTGTCTAATCCATAGTTTTTGAGGTTGCTGAGATTATTAGTGATCCTCCAGATGCCCTTCAAGTCCAAGTTCAGCCCTGATGGGAAGAGGGGGTGAGAAGGGGGTGTGAAGGGGTGACATGTAAAATAAATGAAACGACAGATATTAGTGTCTAATCCATAGTTTTCAAGGTACCTGAGAAGAATAGTAGTTTTGGGAATTGCTGAGAAGAATAGTGACACTCCTGGTGCCATGTAAGTCCAGGTTCAGTCCCAATAGGAAGTGGGGTAGGAAAAGGTGAGAAGGTTGTGACATGTAAAAATAGCCGAAAACTACAGATATTTAGTGTCTAATCCTTACTTTTTGAGGTCACTGAGATGAATAATGAAACTCTCGATGCCACTCAAGTCCATGTTCAGCTCCAATAGGAAGGGGGGCTTGGTGTGAGAAGGGGTGAAACTTAAAATGTAAAAAATGCTGGGCAATGTAACTGTAACTGAAGCAACTATCTTAATAGGTAAGAGAGAGAGAGAGAGAGAGAGAGAGAGAGAGAGAGAGAGAGAGAGAGAGAGAGAGAGAGAGAGAGAATTTATCGGTTGTCATTCAGAGTTTTCCCAGGCAGCGCCATGAGTTGGTCAGTTGAGATATGTATATCATATATATATATATATATATATATATATATATATATATATATATATATATATATATATATATATATATATATATATATATATATATATATATATATATATATATATATATATATATATATATATATATAATATATATATATATATATATATATATATATATATATATATATATATATATATATACATACATATACATATAATATATAATTTATATATGAATGTTTGGACTCTATAGAAATCCAAACCGCTTGATAGAAGGAAACAAAATTTGTCAAACGGCCCCTATATGACCCCAGGAAGGTTTATGCTTCAAAATCAAACCCCTACCCCATGGCAGACATCAAACACAGACAAATTGAATGAAATTCTCGTTTTTAACAGTGCTGTTCACCTTCTCTTCAGTAACATTATGAGAGTCACAAGTAGTTTGGGTGGAAAATAACCTTCTTTTCTGCTGGTGACGTCATTAAACTCCTCCCGCTGCAAACCCTATAATCAGTTTAGTATGTCCAAAAAAATTAAATAGTTGTGTTTGACTGCATTAGTATTACTTTCATTAAGTCGTAAAGCAACGTAATTCAAAATATAACTTATACCACCACACCAGTCAGCCCTTAATATCCTTGCCATGGAAAAAAGTAGTCACTGACAAAATGCTTCTGTAACAGACATACCCCCTCATTAAAAATTAATTGCGCTAAAATTACCACATTTTTTCAGTGTTCATTTTAAGCCAAACGTATCTTAATCATTACTTGCCAATAAAATACAAATTCTTAAGTACCCTGTGGTATTACCGTCATCATATCTAAGTACTTGATCCATGATAAGAAACTTTGTAGTTACGGGTACAACTTTGGAGAGCAAGAACTAGTTCATCGATGAGACGTAACAAATCCATTACCATCTGTGCATGCATAATGTCAGCCTAATGCTTCTGTGACAAAATTAAAATCACCATATATCGACAATTTCTTCATTAGACCATTCAGACTCCAGCTTATACCTTCCCTAAGAAACGCCAAAGGAGACTGAAATGTGTTTGTTAACATGCACAGGAAACTGAAAACAGTTGCAGCTCTTTTTACGGTATCTAAAATTACCATTGTAATAATAATTTAATATTTATAGGCAACGGACACTGTATCTTAATAACTTATGGATATTCCGAAGCTGTTTGCCTAGCTGACAACCTACCAACTAGGTTTTATGCGATAACGATCGAATACCAGTCTTGAAAACGAGGTGATAATTAGGCAACAGAACGGTCCCTGCATAACTAAAGTTGTGCGTATGCCCAAACCACACTTCATCCCTGTAGACCTGCTGACGTATCTTTCATCAGTTGTGGTTGTTTTTTTCGTTATTGCTGTGAAATCATTATGTTAAATTCTGATCTGACTGAAAGAGAGAGAGAGAGAGAGAGAGAGAGAGAGAGAGAGAGAGAGAGAGAGAGAGAGAGAGAGAGAGGAAGGCTAACGTTAGTACAGGTTTTCGCTGATGGTAAGGCAATTCCTTCGTGATTTTTGCACTTAAATATGACTTGATGAGGTCACTGACGTGGCATTCTTTTGTTTATGGAGGGTATATATAATTTATCAAAGGGTCAACCGTATACTGTAGTCTCTACAGAGATTCATCCATTATTAATTTCCATGAGTGAATTTCTTCACACATTAACCTTTCAGTGTATGTAAATTTCTGTTTGTTACGGAAGTCTATGACACTGTCACTTTTTCCCTTAGCAGAGAGTCTTCTTTAATCAATTTAAGACAGAATTATTAATCACAGGAAAGAAAAGCATTTTCAGTGACAGTTCACATTCTTTACATGACAAAATAATTCAAAGGAAATGTACGGACATTTTCTGACTTCTTCAGCGTATTCCCGGGAAGTGCCGGGTTGGTCACCTAGTATATCTATCTATCTATCTGTCCATCTATCTATCTATCTATCTATCTATCTATCTATCTATCTATCTATATATCTATATATATATCTATATATATATATATATATATATATATATATATATATATATATATATATATATATATAAATGGATGTATGTATGTAGATATATATAATTTATACATTTGAAATGGATTGTAGTTTCATGACTTGTAAACATAACTATCTGGGAAAGAACACTGTGGGGTAAGACATTACTGCCACCAAAGGGGGAGTGTGGGAAGGGGGTGAAATGTAAAAATTACAGAAAATGACAGATATTAGTGTCTAATCCATATTTTTTGAGGTCACTGAGATGAATAGTGACACTCCCGATGCCCTTTAAGCCCAAGTTAAGCTCCAATAGGTAGGAGGGGGTGAGAAGGGGTGGGAAGGGGGTGATATGTAAAAATAACTGAAAATGACAGGTATTAGTGTCTAATCCATAGTTTTCGAGGTCGCTGGGATGAATAGTGACACTCCCGATGCTGTTTAAGTCCAAGTTAATCTCCCATAGGAAGGATGGGTGAGATTGGGTGGTAAGGGGGTGACGTAAAAATAACCAAACACAACAGATATTAGTGTGTAATCCATTTTTTCAATGTCGCTGAGATGAATACTGACACTCCCAATGCCCTTTAAGTCCAAGTTCAGCCTCGATAATAAGGTTTTGAGAACATGTAAAAATAACCAAAAACAACAGATATTAGTGTCTAATCTGTAGTTTTGAGGTTGCTGAGATAAATAGTGATGCTCCCAATACCCTTGAAGTCCAAGTTCAGCCTCAATAATAAGGGGTCAAAATGGGTGGGAAAGGGTTAGCATATAAAATCACGAAAAACGACATATATTATTGTCTAATCCATAGTTTTTGAGGTCGCTGACATGAATAGTGACACCCCCAATGCCCTTGAAGTCAAAGTTCAGCTCCAGTAGGAATGGGGTTGGCAAGGTGGTGACATGTAAAAATAACCGAAAATGACAGATATTAGTGTCTAAGCCTTAGTTTTTGAGGACTGTAAGATGACTAGTGACACTCCCAGTGCCCTTTAGTGAAAGTTCAGGAAGAGGGGGTGGTAAGGTGGTGACGTGTTAAAATAACCAAAAAGGACAGATATTAGTGTCTAAGCCTTAGTTTTTGAGGGCTGTGAGATGAATAGTGACACTCCCAGTGACCTCTAAGTCCAAGTACAGCCCTGATATGAGGGGGTTGAGAAGGGGTGGGAAGGGGGTAACATGTAAAAATAACCGAAAACAACAGATATTAGTGTCAAATCCATAGTTTTTAGGGTTGCTGAGATGAATAGTGACACTCCTGATGCCCTTTAAGTGCGAGTACAGCCCTGATAGGAAGGGGGTGATAAGGCATTGAAAGGGGGTGACATGTAAAGATAACCGAAAAAGGTAGATATTGGTGTCTAATCCATAGTTTTTGAGATCGTTTAGATGAATAGTGACCCTCCCGATGCCCTTTTAAGTCCAAGTTCATCCCTGGTAGGAAGGGGGCAGTGAGAAGGGTGGGAAGGGTGTGAAATGTAAAAATAACCAAAAATGACAGATATTAGTTTATAATCCATAGTTTTCAAGGTCACTGAGATGAATAGTGACACTCCCAATACCCTGCAAT
>NC_089750.1:54714796-54784796 GCF_040412425.1 Macrobrachium rosenbergii
ATACCATATAGTTTTATTTATACGTGTATAAAGTATTCAGTTACCATTGCACATTCTTTTCTTGCTTTTGTTGGTCCTATTTCAATTAAATTATTTGAAAACAGTGTTTTTATTGTCTGATGTTACTCCAGTTACTAGAACTATCCGCTTGTAAAATTTTCTAGATTATGGTTGACGTAAAAAAGGGCTCTTGATATTTTCAAAGCAATTAAGTAACATTTTTCTCTCATTGTTATCATTCTGGCATCAACATTATTAGTGATATTAAAGTTTGAAATATGATTTTCCTTCCAAATCACAAGGAATCATATGAATGTTCGAATTTGTGTCCCGCAGATACATCATGAATGATTTTAATCATTTGGGAAATGAAACTTATTCCGAGCATAATTCCCTGCGGCTTTACATTCCAGAGGAAATACATAATACACGTTAATACTAGCGAAGGTAATAATAACTCATAATATCAGAATATAACATCAGATGGAAAGTAATCACTATTCCCAGAATAATGAGGCAAAGTTTCCATTTATTTCGTTTACGTTGAAGTCTACAAATAATTAAAACTTCAAATGATTAATCCAAGCGACTGATACTGTTCACAGAGAATAAATTACAAGGTATTTCTTTAACTCCTAACCCCCCTCCCCTCTCTCTCTCTCTCTTTTACCCGAACGAGACAGTTTTCGCATGTCCTCTGAGTCCGATATCAGCGTACTTCGTATGTATTGACTAATTACACTTTTTACAAATAATTTTTTTCAAGTAATCGAATTGAAATGGGAGCAACAAAAAGAAGAAAAGGATGTGCAGTGGTAACTGAATACTTTATACACGTACAAATAAAACTATAAGGTCTTTTGGGTAAAACGAATGTAGTTTTATTGATTACATCTCTGATAATGATAATCCTTTACAAAAATGAGGGCATAAACGCGGCGTTGGAGAGGAATTCATACAATATATAACACAATATCTATATAATTTTTATGTACAGAAAACTGATAAAGTTGTAAGCTGAAAACTATATGCTCTGCAACAGCCCTTAACCTTACCTTCAACATTTATGTTTCAAGTATTCATTGCACCTTAAAATATGATCTACGGGTATTAAAATATAAATATGAAGGTCAATTTATGTTAACTGAAACCCATCGTAAACGTTATCGATGGGTATTTATCCATGAAAATCTGACGCTCAGTAAATCGAGGGAACCCAAATACTGTATTTGCCTTACTGCATAAAATTTGATTACTAGAGAAGATTCAAAAGAAGAATTATCTTGAAACTTGAAGATAATTTTCACTGGGATATCTTTGTTTACAAGGAGAATATCGTGCCGTAAACAGTCATATACTTTAATCTCTAATCAGTTAAATGCATAAACAAAAAAGATCGAAATATTCAACTCTAATCATCCTGCAGGCTTTATTTATTGTGTAAATTTAGAACACTATTTATTAATATTTTCTCATGAATAGTTTGGGTGTAATTCATAATTTCGTAAATCCAAGTTCTCAAAAAACAAATATTTCCTTACGTCCATACATGAAAGACTGAACTGCAACACAGTACCCTCCGAGATAATTAAACACATCTCGGTTGGAAAAGACAAGAAAATTTATAGCCTACATCGAGAAAGGAAACGACGAAGTATGCATCTATTGTTCAACGTTAAGAGATTTATCGCCTAAAACATGGACAAGAAGAATCTAGTAACTTTTTCTTCTGAGACCCATAAAAGATCTCACTTTCACTCCCTTCCTTTTTTTTTATATAGTATACGCCTTGAAATGTCCTCGTGTTTTTCGGTTAGTGGAACGCAAAATGTTTTGACCATAAACGTCAATGTCTCCATTATACCAACTAAAATACATAAATACGTTCGCTACGTTCAAGATGTTAGTAATCAAACATAGGCAGGAAATTGTGTGGTAATCACGAAGCAGCCTAAATTTTGCCCTCATCATCATCACCGAAAGCGTTTTAACACTGCATTCTCTCTTAAGGCGGTTAAACGTTTGTCGAGTATTATCGATTTTCTCCATTCTGTCCTCTTTCGGTCTCAGCTCCCTTCAGGTAAGCATTGATCTTTGGCTTTCCTTCTGGATTTTCTGCGACTTCCATAGGCTCTCCGTCCTGCTGCCTGTATATTTATTATTTTCCTGAATGAACAAGGTTTTCCATTCTTTTCACGCGGTCAAACCATATCAACTTTTATGCGTTAATCTCGCAAGCAAAAATTAATGCCTAAAACGGTATTCGGTTCTAGGCCATATCTAATGCGATTCTACTGAAATACTCTTTTCCTTTTTCATCACGCGACCATACCACCTAAATCTATGAGCGTTAGAGCTGTAAAGATGAACTAAGTAAATGAATTAATAAATAAATAAGTAAATTAAATGGCATGTCACGCTACAGGAAATTATTTTCGGTAATGACCTGCAATGATAAAAGTTTTATTTCAGTATTTTCCGAATACTTTCTTTATCAATTATTTTTGGCCAAAGTTACTATTCTTCATTATTCATGGATTATTCAAAGTTTCAGCTTTTTTTCCCTAATAAATGAGTCTTTTTGATGGTGAAATCATAAAACTGTTAAATTTCAAGGAAATTAGTGTAAACTGTAAGAACAAGAGCGTTTTTTCATTATCCTTTGTGAAAAAACAGAGAGGTTCATTAATTATGCCTTAGTATTTTGTATCAATACCATTTTAATGAATGATTTTACTACTTCATTTTGGCTTATTGACATGCAATTTCACCCACATGCATACACACATAGATTCGATATGTATATATAATATATATATATATATGTAATATATATATATATATATATATATATATATATATATATATATATATGTGTGTGTGTGTGTGTGTGTGTGTGTGTGTGTGTGTACATACACACACCCACACACACATACATATATTTATAAAATATATATATATATATATATATATATATATATATATATATATATATATATATATATATATATATATATATATATATATATATATATATATATATATATATATATATATACATATATATATATATATATATATATATATATATATATATATATATGTATATATATATATATATATATATATATATATATATATATATATATATATATATATATATATATATATATATATATATACATCACACATTACCACCGGTTTCGACTTTTTTTTCAAGCCATTGACGAAGGACTGATACAGAGTACGAGAAGTCACAAATATATATACTTCAAGAACAGTACTGACGAACATACACAACCGTTAGAGACTGCATATCCCCCCTCAGGCCGGTGTCGAGGTAGGAGTGGCCTTCAAAACTCATTTGGCTAAAAATCACAATATACTCTCAGGGGACAATGCTGATAAACAAACCATACGTCACCTCAGATCCACACCTGACAGGTGTCACGGAGGCGGAGTTTGGAAACTCATTAACACTACTACCCCCGTACTGTGTTTACAAATATGATAATCCTATTTTCATACATCTCTACTGCCTACCTTAAAATTTAAACAATTAACACATTTCATTTGATATTAAAGGATCAAGTTTATACATCCCTTGACTGATATTCATATTATGGTTGTAACTTTCTTTTATAAAGGTAGATTCAATGATATTCCTTTCCAGTGCATTATTAGAATATACAATCCTTTTTGCCCTTTCCTAATTGATAGCACGATTGTTCTCACTAACATGTACAAATATACCACTGTTCCCCTGTGCATATCTCACACATTTCTTATGCTGTTCAGTTCTTTTTTCCAGTGCTTTCCCGGTTTGGCCAATATAAAGGTTGTCACAAGACTTACACGGAATTTTATACACACACCCTTTAGTATTGTCAGGGGAGTTCTTGATAAGTACATTTCTCATTGTTTTATTGTTCTTAAATGCGACATTAACATCAAAATTCTGAAGAAGATGAGGGATATCTTCCATATTATTATTATAAGGCAGAACAAGCAAATTTTTTTGTGTTGTAAGGTTCTTTCTAGTTTGATACATCACACATTACCACAGGTGAAATAGTAAGAAACGGGGTGGAGGGACCGGTTTCGACTTTATTTAAAGCCATTGACGGATTGATTACAGAGTATGAGAAGTCACAAATATATATACTAAGAACAGTACTGACGACATACACAGCAATTAGAGACTTCATATCCCCCCCTCAGGCCGGTGTCAAAGGGGTAGGAGTGGCCTTCAAAACTCATTTGGCTAAAAATCACAATATACTCTCAGGGGACAATGCTGATAAACAAACCATATGTCACCTCAGATCCACACCTGACATGTCACGGAGGTGAGTTTGGAAACTCATTAACACTACTACCCCCGTACTGTTTACAAATATGATAATCCTATTTTCATACATCTCTACTGCCTACCTTAAAATTTAAACAATTTACAAATTTCTTTTTTTGATATTAAAGGATCAAGTTTATACATCCCATGACTGATATTCATATTATGGTTGTAACTATTTTGTAAAAACTAGATTCAATGATATTGCTTTCCAATCATTATTAGAATATACAATCCTTTTTGTCCCTTCCAGTTGATAGCACGATTGTTCTCACTAACATGTACAAATATACCACTGTTTCCCCTGTGCATATCTCACACATTTCTTATGCTGTTCAATTCTTTTCAGTGCTTTCCCGGTTTGGCCAATATAAAAGTTGTCTGGACTTACACAGAATTTTATACACACCCTTTAGTATTGTCAGGGAGTTCTTGATACGTACATTTCACTGTTTGTGTTCTTAAATGCGACATTAACACCAAAATTCTGAAGAAGATGAGGATATCTTTCCTATTATTATTATAAGTGAGAACAAGCAAATTTTTGTGTTGTAAGAGTTCTTCTAGCTTTGATACATAGACTTTTGCCGCTTCAAATGCACTGTTTAATACACTATCAGGATATTTCAATTTCTTGCCCTGCATTCCTAATCTTATCTATTTCATCATCAATATATTCAGGGCCACATACCCTTAATGCTCTTAAAAACATAGATGAAAACACTGACTTTTTAACCTTATTGCTTTGTCCAGAATAGAAATGCACATAGGACAAAGCAATAAGGTTAAAAAGTCAGTGTTTTCATCTATGTTTTTAAGAGCATTATGGGTATGTAGCCCTGAATATATTGATGATGAAATAGATAAGATTAGGAATGCAGGCAAGAAATTTAAATATCCTGATAGTGTATTAAACAGTGCATTTGAAGCGGCAAAAAAGTCTATGTATCAAAGCTAGAAGAACCTTACAACACAAAAAATTTGCTTGTTCTCACTTATAATAATAATATGAAAGATATCCCTCATCTTCTTCAGAATTTTGGTGTTAATGTCGCATTTAAGAACAATAAAACAGTGAAAAATGTACGTATCAAGAACTCCCCTGACAATACTAAAGGGTGTGTGTATAAAATTCTGTGTAAGTCTTGTGACAACTTTTATATTGGCCAAACCGGGAAAGCACTGGAAAAAAGAATTGAACAGCATAAGAAATGTGTGAGATATGCACAGGGGAACAGTGGTATATTTGTACATGTTAGTGAGAACAATCGTGCTATCAACTGGGAAGGGACAAAAAGGATTGTATATTCTAATAATGCACTGGAAAGCAATATCATTGAATCTAGCTTCATAAAAGAAAGTTACAACCATAATATGAATATCAGTCAAGGGATGTATAAACTTGAACCTTTAATATCAAAAGAAATTTGTAAATTGTTTAAATTTTAAGGTAGGCAGTAGAGATGTATGAAAATAGATTATCATATTTGTAAACACAGTACGGGGTAGTAGTGTTAATGAGTTTCAAACTCCGCCTCCATGACACCTGTCAGGTGTGGATCTGAGGTGACGTATGGTTTGTTTATCAGCATTGTCCCCTGAGAGTATATTGTGATTTTTAGCCAAATGAGTTTTGAAGGCCACTCCTACCTTGACACCGGCCTGAGGGGGGGATATGAAGTCTCTAACGGTTGTGTATGTTCGTCAGTACTGTTCTTGTTGTATATATATTTGTGACTTCTCATACTCTGTATCAGTCCTTCGTCAATGGCTTGGAAATAAAGTCGAAACCGGTCAGGACCTACACCCCGTTTCTTATATTTCACCTGTGGTAATGTGTGATAAATGAATCACGTACAAAAGTGATAATAATCATCACATATATACATAGATACAGACATACACACACACACACACACACACAAACACACACACACACACACACACACACACACATATATATAGAAATCATCAACACACAATCACGTGTGGAACAGAAATAAATTTCTGACTCACGTCGGGATCGAACCCAGGTCTCTCAGGTGGAAAGCAAGGGGCGTTACCCACTGGGCCATACAAGTCTAAAAAGAAGTTGGAACCTGAGAGCAACTGCACCAAAGAATTACCTGGGCAAGCTAACTGCTTGCATACCAGCGAGTTTTCCCAACTTCCCGACTCAGCAATGACCCAATAGACAACATTTCATTCGAATTATCCCTTCTGAGTGAATAAGATGAAATCATCAACACACAATCACGTGTGGAACAGAAATAAATTTCTGACTCACGTCAGGATCGAACCCAGGTCTCTCAGGTGGAAAGCAAGGGCGTTACCCACTGGGCCATACAAGTCTAAAAGAAGTTGGAACCTGGAGCAACTGCACCCAAGGAATTACCTGGGCAAGCTAACTGCTTGCATACCAGCAGTTTTTCAGCAATGACCCAATAGACAACATTTCATTCGAATTATCCCTTCTGAGTGAATAAGATGAAATCATCAACACACAATCACGTGTGGAACAGAAATAAATTTCTGACTCACGTCGGGATCGAACCCAGGTCTCTCAGGTGGAAAAAGGGCGTTACCACTGGGCCATACACAAGTCTAAAAGAAGTTGGAACCTGAGAGCAACTGCGCGAATTACCTGGCAACAACTTTGCATACCAGCGAAGTTTCCCCCAACTTCCCGACTCAGCTGGTATGCAAGCAAATTAGCTTGCCCAGGTAATTCCCTTTGGGCAGTTGCTCTCAGGTTCCAACTTTAGACTTGTATGGCCCAGTGGGTAACGCCCTTGCTTTCCACCTGAGACCCAGGTTCGATCCTCGACGTGAGTCAGAAATTTATTTCTGTTCCACACGTGATTGTGTGTTGATGATTTCTATCTTATTCACTCAGAAGGGATAATTCGAATGAAATGTTGTCTATTGGGTCATTGCTGAGTCGGGAAAAAACTGGTATGCAAGCAGTTAGCTTGCCCAGGTAATTCCCTGGGTGCAGTTGCTCTCAGGTTCCAACTTCTTTTAGACTTGTATGGCCCAGTGGGTAACGCCCTTGCTTTCCACCTGAGAGACCTATCCCGACGTGAGTCAGAAATTTATTTCTGTTCCACACGTGATTGTGTGTTGATGATTTCTATCTTATTCACTCAGAAGGGATAATTGAATGAAATGTTGTCTATTGGGTCATTGCTGAGTCGGGAAGTTGGGGAAAACTGCATGCAAGCAGTTAGCTTGCCCAGGTAATTCACACAGTTGCTCAGGTTCCAACTTTTTTAGACTTGTATGGCTCCAGTGGGTAACACCTGAGAGACCTGGGTTCGATCCCGACGTGAGTCAGAAATTTATTTCTGTTCCACACATATATATATATATATATATATATATATATATATATATATATATATATATATATATATATATATATATACAGAGAATGAGAATCTTGTGTTTCATATATAAAATACCCAAACCCCTCAAGAAATCCTTGTAAAAATATTGGGAAACAAGCAAGCTCTTCCCTAATAACGTTATACTCTTTCCAGCCGGAGGAAAATCTTTGAAGGAACATTCAGGAAAACTTTTGCTAAACTGCTTACCATCACGAAAGTATGAGGGAAATTTTTGCTCGTTTTTAATATATTAACTTCAAAGGGTATTTTACTAAATCATTTGCTCTAGCTTTTTATTTTTAGTCTAGGTTTTAAATTTTTTTTTCTCGTATTCTAGGTTTTAAATGGGATTTTTCAGCTTGATTGTTTATTATTTATTAAATCTTTATTCCTTTATCTCTCTTTTATTCAGGCTTATGTTCCTTTTCTCTTAATTTATCAATCTTTTAATCTTGTCCTACGAAAATGAACACGGCGCAACCTCATAATTTAATGTTATGTTTTTTGAGTAAATACAAAAATCATGTGATATTCAAATACCCATATAGTTACATGGTTATTTCTTCTAAGTCTTCTTTATTGTAAACTATGGTTATGCAATATTTATATAGTTTAAGGGATACAATGAAATTTTAGGCTCTTTGTTTGCTATTTCAAATCCACTCGGGCTTTCCACTGGATTTGTCGCTACTGCAAAATTGTAATTTGTACATTCAGGAAAGATTACATGAAAATCGTCTGATGCTGCTTTTTCCTTTATTACAAATTATGACAATTTCCGTGTTTATACTGCAATATTCATTGCCACTACACTGGATTGCGAGAAGTCAGGCTACAGTTTACAGCATACATATGCTGTAATATTTTATTGTTGGTCTGTAATGAATACATTGGACACAAAAGTATGGATTAGATTATAATTCACTGACAATCTTGAGACCTCTGGTTTTGTCTTTAGTGGGTAATGTCCTTTGTGAAAAGGAGACGCTCCTTATCAGAAAATATTTGGTTTCATTTTATTGTCTTTCTCGTTTTTGTAGCCCCCTTAATATGATTCTGAAATTGGTATGGTGCAAAGCTTGACAAGAGAGCGGTCGACTGTGTGCTAGTATAGGCACATCAACCTTTACATGACAAAAAGAGACAACGTTCCGAAAAACGCACTGGCACTCTCCGAAAAAAAAATTCCCTCATTCGTAGCATTTCCCTTTGTTTCCTAACGCTTTCTTGAAAACAAGAGCCAGATTATGATACTAAATGAATAAATCAATTCATAAAGAAATGACAATAAGGAGCCATTGCATAAAATGACTGAGGAGACTTTCTTATGAATTGTCAATAACATTTTCTCTGTTCTAATTTTACAGAACGAATTTTGTCCCTCATATATTGTTATCGAAACTGCTAACGAAAACAAAATACTAAGTCACAGTAAAGGAAAAAATGAGATAAAATTTTTAGAACATTTTGGTCTTATAATATTTAAAGGTTCCCAATAAGTGGTGATAATCAGAGTAACAGTGAGAAAGAGAAGTTGGACAGCTTGGTGCGGAGTGAGCAAAGAAACAGCACGTAAATAATTGCACGTAAATAAAAAAGATAAAAGCACAGCGGCTAAAGGCAGGTAGCACACTGCAAAAAAAAAAAAAAAAAAAAAATCTTGAGCTTTGTCGAAATATTGCATAGGTACATTATATAACGCTTCCTTATCCAGAGCGGGGTCACAGAATGGCTACTTACCTTCCCATAGAGAACAAAGCTTTTCATACTGAAATTTACTTAATTTTTTTCTCGAGGTTATCGATAACAGTCTCTCTAGATAACGTTCTCTGCATGTAATACAACAACCTCTTACCCTGCGTCAATAACGCGAGGAATGTTCTATATTCCGTCTTCCTGGAATTGTACTGGCTTATGTGGTCTTTCTATATTTAAGTATATTTCTCTATTAACTTCTCTTTGCTTTTCATTATTATATTTAAATGTATATTTATAAGACATAGGATGGATTAAGGTTACCTGCTACTAAGCTTCTATCTCCTCCACCCTTGCTCTTTTCATGTCTGAAAACGTAATAATTTCATTTTGGTTTTATATAGTTTCAGTTTCATATGGCACTATTATCTTCGTGGATTTAAGAACAGTATAAGCTCATAATTAATCAATATAATGGACTTATCTTTCCGCCTGTATCAAGCACCTCTCAGTGCATCTTTTCAAATATGGAGACTCAGAAATAGCCATAAAATCTTAGCTTATGTGCCTGTTTGAAAACTAATTCCAGTAGCGTAATACCGGAATATTACGCCTTGAACATTTCCCTTTACAGCCGGGTTACAAACTTTTAAGTGAACGCCAAGACTCCCAATCCGAATCATTTAGGCAAAATACTTAAAAGTTTTAGTGTCATGCTCAAAGTTAAGCTCACTTATACAAAACAGTGAGACGTTCATTTCCAAATCAGACGATTCCTTTTTAAAAGTTTAGAGGTATTTGACTTTGTCGTTTAACATTCGTAGAATGCTGGGTAGGTTTTTATTCAACGTTTCTTACAAACTCGAGGAAGTAGGCGTTATTTAGCTGGGTTGGGATGAGATAGTTCGCCTTCACAACGTCAACGTCCGTGCATTTATTCCAGTTTGCTGCTCACCAGTCGACCCATCAATGAATGGGTATTAGCGTATGCTTTGATATGACTGTAGTGTTTTTTTTTTTATTGAAGTGGTCATTGTAAGAAACCTTTACGATACTATTTTCTTGTCATTTACGATTAATTGACAGTTCGTCTCTGTGGTTTTGGAGTTCAGAGATTCGCATTAGAAATCTCACCACATTTCACACCTTAGCTCACATAAGCCAAGTGCCCGTGCTGGCACAGACCAGCATAAATTAAATCAATCAACCAGTTGATAATCGCCCAAATAAGGTCACCAATTTCTAAATCCGCATGAAAATTATCCAAACAAGAGGCAAATATCACACATAGAAAATTAAATCTTTTATAGATTAGGCTCCCAGAAACATGGTTTTATGAAAATCCTGTTCCTTTTTTCCGCAAACAAATGATTTTAATTCAACTGACAGTCGTATATTTTCGTAATCATTGCTGAAGCCTTATCATGAATATAGGTAATTGTACGAAAAAAGGATGGAAAAAGAATTGATATCAGTTAACGTTTTCATAAAAGAAGCATCGCCCCGAATTGTGTGCAATGTTCAAATTACGAATTTCATTGCACGACTTTTTTATGTTAATTGTAGGAGATAGGAACATCATATACCTATTACGTGCAGGTACTTTCAATTGATGGTTCATTTATCGATACAGATCAGTGATGTGGTTTTAAATAAAAGGTAAATTAATTGACTCCTACTACTGCCAAAAAATGTTTCTGTCATGAACACTGATTTCCATTGGAACTTTGCTGTTCACCATCTAAGTTTTAATAATCGTAATAATGTAAAATTCTCTTAAAGATATATATATATATATATATATATATATATATATATATATATATATATATATATATATATATATATATATATATATATATATATATATATATATATATATATATATATACATACATACATACATACATACACACATATATATATATATATATATATATATATATATATATATATATATATATATATATATATATATATATATATATATATATATATATATATATATATACATACATACATACATACACACATATATATATATATATATATATATATATATATATATATATATATATATATATATATACATAATTTTGAAAGGCTTACATTTTCGCTGTTTCCAAAATTTCATATGACGAGCAACAGAATTCTGATGAAATGAGAGTGAGAGAGAGAATTCACACATTCTTTCTTTGATTTAAACAATCAAATGTCTACATGTCTAGTAGATGGCAACACTCCCAGTTTGGTTTTACTTTACCTTCTTATTAACAATCTATTCTTTGTGATATTGCTAAACAACATTATGGCATTTTCGTCTCGCCCATATGGATTCAGAACAATACCCGTAACAAAAGTTCATCTTATAATAATATGAGCTAGTTATTAACAAGTGTTTGCTATCCATCGACGGATGATCTCTTGTTTGTAACTTTTTCATAAGTTGTAATTCAACAGAGATCTTTCACATGCGCAATTGATCCCTGATCCCCTTTATCTGCCGAGAGCAACCAGATTCGCCGAACAGCAGTAAATATGCCTGGCTGTCGAAACTCTCAGTTCCAGAGGTCCTTTATTCCTCACACTGTTGGACTGTGGAACAGCCTCCCGGAGGATGTCGTGCAATTGGAACTTCGGAAGGTCAAGCGAAAATGCATTGCATTGCTGCCCTAATACTGTTCTTCTTGCATTTTAATACATTTTTATCTATTTGTTAATTTTTTTTAATGACTGGGATCTCTTCTTTCTGTATTTCACTTTACTTCCTCTTACTTCTTCCTAATGAGCACCATATTCTTTGAAAGCTTGAATTTCAAGTCAGTGGCCCCTGTGGGCTTGTTCCATATGAATAGGTTTCATCTGCTGAATAATAATAATAATAATAATAATAATAATAATAATAATAATAATAATAATAATAATAATTTTGGTCAACGAGGCAAAAAACGAATCGCCTCGTCCCACGGGAACGCGATATGAGGAAAATTTGTTTTGAAGAGAACTGGAAAAACTCAGCGTTTCAGGCAATTATTTTTAACTTGTTCATGTTATCTGTTGTGGCCAGTTTCTTTCTCGAGGGTCACTGCATTTACGTCAACAATATCTGAATGTTGTTTTCCTAGGTTTGCCGTCACCAGTGTAATTTTTACACGCGCTCATAGATTTAAAAAGAAGTATATTTGCAACTATAGACGTCTAATTTACCATTCACTGAATGTTAAACAGATTTTCTGTTTAAAATGTTCACTGGATGCTTTGATCACCGGATGTTTTCAACTTGACGTTATGATGAGAAACTGTTTACCCTGAACTCACAGATTCAGTTTCAAAAAATATTTCAGCAACAAAAATTCATTTAAGTTTTTTGAAAAATGTGAAGAGTATAAAAATGAATTTATGCATAAGGAAAATTAAATTCTTATTTATACGAAATTTTAATGTGTTTTTTATCACTTGCGTAATGTATATTATTATCTTTTAGACCTCATCTTAATTTATTGTTGATCGCACCATACAATATGGTGTGTTGATGGTTTCACCAACGTTAGGTTATTTAGTAACCAATTAAATATGTCAAACCTCAGTTGTTCCATAAAGACACAATGGTCCGCTTTGTCTCTTATTTATATACAGTATTTACTTATTTATAACTCTGGATAACCTACCCATAACTTTCCCTACGAATTAATGATCCCCCTTGCCCCAAATTAATTTATTTTTCTTTTATTTACTTGTTTACTAGTTTATCTGCTTATTAATTGTTATTTTTATATATTAATTTTCTGTTACTTATTTATTTTTATATCTATTCACTTCGTTATTTATTGATTATTATAGACGACCAAGGTCAAGAAACTATTTTTTTTCAAGTTTTCTCTTCCATAAACATTTTTGTTTTTAGATATTTGTTAGTTCACAATCACATCAACAAAAGTTCCTAAGAGTACCTAATTTCTCGAGAAAACTTCCTTAACAATAATGGGAATCTAATGTCCTATCGTTTAAGTTTTTATAAACTCCCTAACGTACATCTTTCCGTAAATTGGAGAAAGTTAAGCTCATTTGGAAGCTACATTGCAGCATTTAAGGCTAATTCGAAAAATTCTTTTGAAGAAATTAAGATCCACTTCCTTTTGTTTTGTGATAAAAATCACTGTATATTATTTATGTATCTAGTTATTACCATCCTTAGTACCATCCTGTGATGCACTAGTCATTGAGGTAATGTACCTTTGAAGTTATCGACAAGTTTATTTATCTTCATGTTTCTATTTAGATTATCATTTTTATTATCTCTAAAGCACTAGAAATAGGCTATACGTATTGTAGCTATCAGTTCTTTCAAATTCTGGCCATAGTATAGGCACATTATAAAGTCCATTAACTCCGGTTTATTTTCTCTCCCTGTCAAAATTTTATACAAAATAAAAAGGAACCATGCAGCTATCTGGTTATCAATGCAAGCCCTTTCATAGCTAACATAATTAAAAAACGTTTAATCAGTAACTTCATTATCAAGATAAGCACTGTTAGCTTTGAGTCCTTGAGTAGGTCTTCTGCATGCAAATGTTACCTCCCCTACGACGGATGTGCTTTTGGTGAGATTTACTTGCATGTTTGTTTTCTTGCTTCTGGGCTGGAATAAGCAAAATCTTGTGTGGCTTTTTTAGGAAATATTACCATATTTGCTTCTCCATCATTCTTTACAGTTCATTAAATTCTGGTGAAGATAGAAATATGACGTTTCGTAAGAGAAGATCGTTTGCACACACACACAAAATTATATATTATATATATATATATATATATATATATATATATATATATATATATATATATATATATATATATATATATATATATATTTATATCTGTATATATATAATATATATATATATATATATACATATATATATATATATATATATATATATATATATATATATATACATTATATATATGTATGTATGTGTGTGTATAAAACTGTCTTCGTTTTCAATTGCTCAGACACTGGCGTGAATACGGCAACGAACAGTGTCAAATTTCTTGTGGAAACACGTCCTTTGAATTTTGCTTCGAATGTGAGGACGTCATTCTTTTCGTGAAACCAAAAGTTTTTCAGTTTTTTTTTAGTTTTATTGTTTATGTAATCGATGCATTATAAGATGGGAAATTCCTCTTCATTCAGTCTTTTTTATCACAAAAAAGGCAAGATATTTGGACTTTTTCATATAAAAGTGTAAAGTTTTTAGAGGATTTAAGGATTACTTTTCTTCATTACTTCTATTTCTGCTATATATTTCTTTATTAACGGCTCCGTATTTCTTTATTGAAAAGATTTGATTTTCATTGTCAGGTTCCTACTGAATTTCTTTCATTTATATAATTAAGCATTTTTGTCAATAACTTGTATCCGTTAAGTGAGAAGAAATCAATAATAATAATAATAATAATAATAATAATAATAATAATAATAATAATAATAATAATAATAATAATTAAAGTAATTAAAGATAAATTTAAGTGAAGTTTGGAAGTTTCTTTGAAAATATTTGATATTTCATATTCTCAGCCAAATTGAAACTATAAGCACAAAATTGTAATCAATAAATCTAAAGACGCATGGGCCAAGAAACGGAGGCATTAATGAAAAAAATCTTTGAGACAAATGCTAGTTTTCCATGAGAATTCTTGAATGATTAAAAAAATCTTGATTAAGTGAACTTTATATTAATAACAAATAACTAAAGAACAGGAAAATGTGGTTAAATGATACTGAATTTTGGCCATTACTTTTCAGACAGGAAACATGCCCATCAGCATTTGCAGAGAGAGAGAGAGAGAGAGAGAGAGAGAGAGAGAGAGAGAGAGAGAGAGAGAGAGAGAGTCGATGTGGGTTGTTGAAGGGAGGATGAGGGGTACTTAATCGAACATAATAACATAATGACACTCTCACCAATACTTAAAAAAATTATCTCTCTTATAAATTCAGTTTTCCCTCAAAGTATTAGGCGGCGTTCCATAAAACCTTGATTTATGCCTGAAACCTCTGTTATGGGTGAATCCCTTATTAGAGAGTGGAAAATTTCTTAGCAAGGCCATTTCTATTCACGTCAGACAGGAGAATGAGTTCTCTCGCTTGTTACTTGATGTGGTAAAATACCCTTAATTAATTCTTGGTTATGAAATGTAATGGCGTTCTCCTCATCCGCTAAGTAGTCGATCCGATCAACCTTTACATTTCTCCCGTCATTCGTTCATTCCCGTCCCATCTTTATGCCCCCTAAATCTATCATTATCTGTCGATGTTATTAGCCATCGCTGTTCATGCTGGCGCGAGATAAAAATGCAACGGCCATTATCACCGTCTAATATCCCCCGCGGAAATTAGCTTACTTTTTGCCGGCCTCGCTATCGACTCGCTTCCAGGCGGGGATGTTTGGGAAATGTCTCACTCGATTATAATTATTATATTATTATTATTATTATTATTATTATTATTATTATTATTATTATTATTATTATTATTATTATTTCTGTCTTTGCGCTTATTATTGCTCCACACTGTGTGGATTTATTATCCTCTCATAGTGTTCTTATTCTTATTTTTTCCCCGGATTTCGTCCTTGACTTAAGGAAATTCGAAGACAGAGATTTCAGTTTTGAAAAACCATAGAACCATAATGGGTAAATTCAAGTTCCAAAGCACCGCATGGGTCAATACTGCGCCTTTGCATATGGAAAAATAAAAACGGAATGCAAGAAAAACATATGCTCTTTATGGCAAAAAAAGTCAAGAACCAAACACTGTTATGATTTCTTTTCATGTGCGTAAGTAGACTAAATTTTAGTGTTCCTGGTCAGATTATTTTTGCTTTTTTAATAGTTCTTGGAATGTTAATTATATCACAAAGTTAAAGGTAAAAGAAACATAGATATACGTAAAAGTTGATATTCCCGAAAAATATATACGCGTAGATATTGAACTGCAATTCAATTCTATAACACACTACTTTATTATTATTATTATTATTATTATTATTATTATTATTATTATTATTATTATTATTATTCATAATACAATGTCATTCTTACTGAGTAAGGAAAGGCGTGCTGTAGCATACAGAATTAATATAAATGCATTTGCTTTATAAGATCTGCTTCAAGCACTCAGCTCATACAATTAGTAAAAAAAAATATTGTATTAGAGTACAATTAGATTTAGAATTTAGATGGTATCGTTACGAGGCACAAAATCAAAATGCAATACACCAAACTCTACATATTTTTCATATTCTACAAAAATATTTACTACATATCTTCTGTAGATAAGTGTATTCAAAATGCTCTCACCTTTCTTATTTATCTCTCTCTCTCTCTCTCTCTCTCTCTCTCTCTCTCTCTCTCTCTCTCTCTCTCTCTCTGTTAACACATTTTTGGAGTAAATGACTAAATTTGTGTTACTCCTTATGTAAGGAGACGTGAAACAAAAAAATGTGATACAATTATGGCAAAAAGAAGAGATGAGATCACTATCAATTAAGTTTTGGAGAGCATTCATACATATATATATATATATATATATATATATATATATATATATATATATATATATATATATATTTATTTATATATATATATATATATATATATATATATATATATATATATATATATATATATATATATATATATATATATATATATATATATATATATATATATATATATATATATATATATATATATATATATATATATATATATATATATATGTATATATATATATATATATATATATATATATATATATATATATATATATATATATATGTTTGTGTGTGTGTATATATTATATATATATATATATATATATATATATATATATATATATATATATATATATATATATAAATATTATAAAATATTATATGATATATATAATTTGGTTATATATATATATATTATACTATATATATATATAGTATATAATATAATAAATAACTGGGAAAAAAAACACTGCGGAACCTTTCGACTGTCGTCCCTTTACTTAGCAGACTGAAGAAGTATAAAAACTAAGTTTACAAAGAAAGCTCACATAAATGACAGATGGGGATTACAAAGGAAATAAATATTTACCTGGAATCCAATACAGTTGAAGAATTAGTAGAACTGCCAAAACAGGGTTAATTATTTAAGAGGTTTTACAAAGGATTAGGATCAACCGTTCAGAAGCAGGGACAGGACAATTAAAAGATTATACAAGGAGGTGACTGACCATCAAAAATATTTAGTATAACAAAATAATAATTTTTTTTAAACAATAACAATTTTTGCAAGATGAACATTTTTACACATAAAAATCATATTAAACATACAAATACAGAATATATATATATATATATATATATATATATATATATATATATATATATATATATATATATATATATATATATATATATATATATATATATATATATATATAAGCTAACTGCTGTAATTTGTAATTAAGTCAGTGATTTTATCTTTAGGTCATTCTTGAGTATTTTTTAATACAGGGGTCCAAATAATACATTTTAACCTTAGCCCTGGCATGTATTATTTGGACCCCTGTATTACAAAAATACTCAAGAATGACCTAAAAGATAAAATCACTGACTTAATTACAAATTAGTTACCTTATATATATTTTCTATGTATTCGTATGTTTAATTTAAAATAATTTCTTATTTGCAAAAATGTTATCTTGCAAAATTTGTTATTGTATAAAAAAAGATAATTATTTTGTTGTACCAACATTTTTGGTGGTCAGTCACCTCCTTGTAAAATCTTTTAATTGTCCTGTCCTTGCTTCTGAACGGTTGATCCTAATCCTTTGTAAAGCCTCTTAAATATTTAGCCCTGTTTTGGCAATTCTACTAATTCTTCAATTGTGTTGTATTCCAGGTAAATATTTTTTCCTTTGTAATCCCAACCTGTCATTTATATGAGCTTTCTTTGTAAACTTACACTTATATTTCTTCAGTCTGCTAAGTAAAGGACGACAGTCGAAAGGCCTCGTAACACTCCAGTGTTTCTCTTTCCTTCTTGGATTTTGTCTTTATTTATATATTCATCACATTCCATATTTTCGTGATTCAGTTATACATACATACATACATACATACATATATATATATATATATATATATATATATATATATATATATATATATATATATATATATATATATATATATATATATATATATATATATATATATATATATATACATATATATACATATATATATATATATATATATATATATATATATATATATATATATATATATATATATATATATATATATATATATATATATATATATATATATATATATATATATATATATATATATATATATATATATATATATATATATATATATATATATATATATATATATATATATATATATATATATATATATAACCCCCTTGGAAACAGACTCAATATTCCGTGTAGGAATACTACGTAACATACCGATTTGCGGTCTAACTCCAGAAGGCAACGGAATTTTGACCCTGGTCTCTCTCCCTGAATACTCCCCCTTAGGCCCTACACACCTTCTTTTTCTCTGAGCGAGTCTTTCGCTTCGTCTCACGCATTCCCTCTCTCTCTCTCTCTCTCTCTCTCTCTCTGATGTCACAAAGATCTCTCTCTCTCTCTCTCTCTCGGCGTTCGCCTCACGCATTCTCTTTCTCTTGCATTCCACATTAAAGAAATGAAATGGATCATCTAAGGAAACGCAATCTTTCCTACAAAAATAGATTTATTATTTAAAGCAACCCAACAAGTAGTGAATAAACAAAGCAAAGATTAAAATGCCTCATAAATGAAATTATCAAGTAAAAAACATCTAACTCAAGATTTAGTCTCAGTCCAACTAAAAATCTGATTGTGGCTAATAGCCTGCAAATTCAAAAACTCTCACATACTTTATCTTAGACACTGTAGTCTAGTCTCAGAAGTCTACCACATAAAAATAATAGACATTGCAAAGGTTTTACAATGTACTCTCTATGATCACACAACCATGATAACCTCATGTCCTCTCACTGTTCTCACCACCGACAATGTCATTCCACCACAGACATCTGTCGAAAGAATTAAGCACAAATAATAATCTCCCAAAAATATGCAAGTGCAAAACATAATAATGAAAAGTCTAAAATGCATGGGTATATACTGGTAAAACAGAACACAATAAAATAGAATATTGAAATGGTAAAAGGTTACGTTCACTTCCCACACAAGTTCAAAAATGTCTTGAAATATGGTAAAAAACATAAGTTCACAATTCACACAGAAAAACGAAGAGTCTGAACTATACCTTATTCTGCCAATTCTAAGAGATTGCAACACTCAAAGATTGACGATCTCGATCTAGCTCTGCTAATGAACGATCGGACTAATTTTTGGGCAGAATTAGACACAAAATCTAGATTTTCTAACGTACGAACTCATGTACTCACATAGCGACTTGGTCATATGACTCGCATGCCAGAGCCAATATTGTGTGTTCATCAGGTTAATTGCTGAGATGACCAACTATTTGCTGAATGCAACGATTTTGCAACCGATCGCTTGTGGCAGTACCACTTCACAGCCCTTTCTCTTTCATCACACCTTATAACACAGTAATGTTAAAACGGCCATATTTTTCTGAATATATATATATATATATATTATATATATATATATATATATATATATATATATATATATATATATATATATATTTAATTGTAATAATCACTCTCCTGTCTATATATATACTATATTTCTTATATATATATTTTTTGGATATGCTTTTCAGTACAAAATCTTAAGATTAAAATGAAGAACCAAATGAAGGAAATTTCTTCACTTTTGGATATGCTTTTCATAAATCTTAAGATTAAAATGAAGAACCAAATGAAGGAAATCTGACTTCCATAGCAGGATTCGAACCCACATTCGACATATCCGAACGAGGTCGCGTTAACTGAAATGAATCCTGTCTATTAGTTAATTAATTGCTTGATGAAATTATTAACTAATTAATTTATTTATTTATATCTATATTAATTTATTTCATATAGCAGTTTCATTTTACTTGGAGATAAGTTACATAAAATTCCAGCTAACTTCACAATAAGATTTCCATCAGAAAGCGCAAACCACTAAAGCCATTCCAGTTTCCTCGCTGTTATTCGCTGCTTATGTAAAGACTTTTTTTAATCAAAAGCCAATGGGAAACACCATCGAAGCTATAGGTGATTTACAGGGACTAAATTAGGCTGTATGCGCCACACACTCGTGGTTATTGGGTTATATCCGTGGCAGTTTTAATTAAATGAAAAATGATGATGAATGTTATGTTTAATTTTCAATCAACTGATGCCATTGTTCTTTTATGGAGTGTTTTTTATGGATCCCGTGAGTGCCATATACCTACCTATTCAATAATAAGTATGTACTTCCAGCTCAGTATTCATTATTCCTAATTGGGCAATGAAATATCTACCGTTGAGAGAGCACATTACCAAAAATTAATACCAATTCGTACTTGTAGACTTAATCTTAGTTTTTTTGGGGGATCGATGTTTTATACATCACTCTTTTTAAAGGAAAGTCAATACAAAATGGGAATTTTCGTATAGAAACAAATACCATAAAAATTAGCTCATGATAACCCGTAAGACTGAATATGATATTAACATCCAGTTTTACAGTCCTATAAATGAAACATGATATCAGTTTCCAGTTTAACAGTCCTCTGTATAAAACATGACAACTGATGGCAGAACGACAGACTCATTTATTTTCTGGTAATACCTGAAAAGGCAAATTATGCTCAGTAAAATAAACAACTCTTGGCGAGCAGCGATGAAAATTCAAGCCTGTTCGTTTTGTAGTCGACTGTAAACATCTGTACCCGATATCATTGATCAGTGTATAAACAAAACTGCTATTGTAAGGTATTAGTGAAACATCAAACACTACATTGCATTTGTCACATCTTAACTAAAAACCGGATAGGATAAGTTAGTAATTCACATGATGATGAATATTCTTTGAATTTTTTTGCCAGTTCGTGATCCATGGTCCCTTCAGACTAGACTCACGAGGTCTGATGCAACTTTCTCAGAATTGATATTCGGGATGACCTTCTAAATGCCATACCCACTCACACATATGACCACAGGTTCTGAAAACTAATAGTTATCCATTAAGCGCCGACAGGACCTAAAGCTGGTTGATTTCATAGATCTAGAACCAGCGTTGATATTTCAATAAAGGCATGTATTTTGAAAATCTAAAAAAGCAAACGGATTGCAAAATAGAGCATAATTTTTCCATTCAAAGAACGACTGTGTGATAATGAAAGTTCTTAGGTTGACACAAGACGAGGCCGAGAAAGAAAGAATGTGTGTTAGTGTCTGTTTGTGCGTGTGTGCATAACTTTTCTTGCTATAAAAGAGCAAGCTTTGCTCTCTCCACATAAGCTCTTTCAATACAGCGACGTAAAACAGTGGAGATGAAGTCAGTCATTCTGGACGTTGACAGCACGTCACAGAATCTTTGAGCTCTTTACCAGATAGTGACGCTAGTTCGTGACGTCACAGAAAAGATGACAGCATAAATCAATGCTTCCTACGCCATTTCTTCATACAACTTTGCTCTTTTGAGCAACAAAGATCAGAGTTCCGTTGATAAGTCAAACTATTTCATTCTTTATCGATCCGGAATTATATTTTACTTCTTTACATACTTGGTATGGACTTGCAGGTATTTCTAATATATATATATATATATATATATATATATATATATATATATATATATATATATATATATATATATACCATATATACACATATTATATATATATATATATATATATATATATATATATATATATATATATATATATATATATATATATATATATAAAAAAAAAAATGGAAACGGAGGAGTAGACCTCCCTTTCCTTACCATGTCTAGGAATTAGGTTTCTGCCCCAAGTCTTAATTTTTTTCTTTGTTTTTTATCCAAGCTGGGTCCTGTGCCCATTCATGTAGGATCGACGATAAGATGGTAAACCCTGATCAAGCCACGGGTCTTATGAACGCGAGCCCGGTGCCTTGCAACTAAGCTACGCTATTTCAGTCAAGATATAACAAAATAAAATTAAATTAATATCCTTGGTTTACCATAAAACACTTGATACGTCAGCTCACGATCATGTAAATTTGCCTTCTCTCGAATTGTATTTTAATGTTACATCTGCATATTCCTCCGATCGAATTACCATTGCAAGCGGCCGTGTTCCTGAGCATTTCATGTTTCGGGCGAAGCTCTCGTATATAATGTCTCTTGGGGATTGCTAATTTGTGTGCATGGGAGGATCAGTGTTGCCATTTAATTGATGATAATATTTTCATAATTTTTTTTAACTATTTTAAATTGGGAATCAGGTTATCCATATTTTAGATTATCCGTATTTTTTCAACGGTTTTAAACTGGGAATCAGATTATCCAGATTTTAGATTATCCATATTTTAGAGCCGTTGCAAAGATGTACCCCTACTACCACTATCACTACTATTACCATTGTTGCGGGTCCTGTCACTGAGACACGCACACACACACACAAAATGAAATTGTCCGAAATTTTGAATATTTAGCATAATAATAATTCAGGTTTTATCAAAGATTCCTGTCATCTCAAGATGCTACAGTCAATTTGTATTTTAATGTTAGTTCAGCTTGAAATTTTTTATGCTATACTGAGCGAGGTGAAATAACCTTCTGATTAATTTCATTGATCGCTAAATTTATTAATATTTAGTTGAAAAGGAAAAAGAAAAGGAAAGTTTTGGTTCTATAAACAGTCAAGCAAAAAGAATAAAAACATTTGTTCGCCAAAACGACAAATATTGTAGTTTTTGAAGAAATAAAAAAATGAAACCAGAGCAAAGTTCACAGAAAATTCATGAAAGAACAAATGACTTGAAGTCGTTGGTAAGGCAGTAGCTGAAACAAAAGAAAAATTGAATTACTGGGCAAGACAAATTGAGACCCTCAGAGGTTATTTTGTAACAAGGGCTTCCTATCTTCTGCCTTAAGAATTTTAGCGATACCTTTTGAAAGAAAAGGTCTTTATCAAGAGCACCCTTGAGAGAGAGAGAGAGAGAGAGAGAGAGAGAGAGAGAGAGAGAGAGAGAGAGAGAGAGAGGTGGGTGGGTGGGGGGGGTGAAGAGAATTAGCATTTATTCATGTAAATGCATAAAGACTCAGTATATTGCTTCGATAAATGCAGAAATGCAGAAATATAGTGTGGTGGTAATAAAAAGCATAAACACACACACACACACACACAAAAATTCCAACTTCCTAGAACGAATTTCAGTCACTTCTTCAATGGCTAGACTGTATACCCTAAGTAATTTGTTAGCCTCATTCTTCCTCGTGATTAGACAGTTTTCCTTTACCAGCTAATAAAGGGAACAGGTAACCCTCATCTTCACGAGGGTAGAAAAACCAGAGGTAAAAAGAGAATTCCAAAACATAGAGTAAAAGAAACAGTTTTAAATCCAAGAAACCTGAGAATCAGTCGCTCCCTTTACCCCTTTACCTACCTCTAACCTTCGAAAAGAAAAAAAATCCAAAGAAAGACATCACCATTATCATCCTCTAATATCCCTTCGGAAATTAGGCGACTCTCAAACACCGTGGCTCCCTTTCCCTGCATTATGTCGACGTTGGCCGCACTTATGAAGGTAACTTCTTTTCTTCATTCAAGACACTCACGCACCTGTGTCGTCTCAAGTATTATTGGCATCCCTTATGTTTCACAGCATGTGTTTAAGGGATATTGCAATTTTCAGGCGGTGAAGTTTATGGTGCAGTGAATTTTCTGAGAGAACAACTACTTCAGAGATCTAAAGGTACTCTGTTACAATAAGATGACCAGAATCAGTAATTTAAGATATGATACTGAATTCTCAGAGTCAAATCCATTACATTGTATTATTTGTTACATTGAATATATATATATATATATATATATATATATATATATATATATATATATATATATATATATATATATATATATATATATATGTGTGTATGTATGCATATGTATATATATATATATATATATATATATATATATATATATATATATATATATATATATATATTCAATATACTAAATAAGACAGTGTAATGGATTTGACTCAGAGAGTTAGGTATTATATCTTAAATTATTGATTCTGGGCAACTTATTGTAATACAAGACATTTAGATGTCTGGATTAGTTGTTCACTCAGAAAATTAACTGCACCATAAACTATATATATATATATATATATATATATATATATATATATATATATATATATATATATATATATATATATATATATATACTTCGTCTGTTGCTGTAGGTCCTCCTGTAGGCACGTCTCTTTTACATTTTTAGTTACTGTTTACAAAATTCGTCATAGGGCATGTCTTGTAAATCGTATATTTATTGAATTACACTATTTTTCTACTTTGAGCAGTTTTTATAAGTGAACTTACTACATTTCTACAAGATAGATAAGATACCAGACCTTCAAAGACATTCTTGATTTCCTTGGATGATGGATTCATAACCACATATAACCTACATGAAAAGACAGAAATCTAATATAAAATATCTTTCAATCTCTCTTCCTCTCGCAGTAAGGGCATATGCAAAACTATTGATTAAAGGACTGTTGACAGTATCTTTCCAACCTGTCAGGAAATGAAACCGCTGCCAGTCCAAAGGCTTCCTCAGGAGGTATTAATACATCAAAGAGGACGGATAGGGATTCCTTTTTACTCTGTAGAGAGATTAAGAATTTTTAGTTGTTGTATTTGTGTTGTACAGAGTTGGAATATTTGCGCATGGAAGGGTATATTCATATTTGTACATATTCACCTGGAAGTGAACGGAAATTTTGGATTTTGGTAATTAAAAAGAAATAAAACTCCAACCATTTTAACTTAAACTGTTGTACCGCTACATTCGCGTTACCATCATTAAAGAACTGTATTTTATTACCAAATCAGCACAATTTCATACTTAAGCAAGTTCTTTATTATTTTATTAATTGAAATAAATCAATCACCCTTCATTTTATGACTTATTTTAACACTTGTTTCCTTATTCAGCTGCTAATGGCGTATTTTTCATTAAACTGCTTTTAATTTCATGTGTAACTCATCTCTTTCCCCCAAGAGTATTGTTATTTTCAATTATGGCATTCTGTTTACAATGAGGCATTGATGCCGCAGATGATATTAAGTCTTAATCCACAAGTATCTGCACTAATAATGATATTAACAATAATCTATATATATTTAAAAGAAATGTGTATTTGTGTATTTACTTTTCATATGGAAACACGATAGTCTACTTCTCCACGTTACATTTGCTATATAGTCCAGCCCGGGCCCAGAACGTCTTACCATTAAAGGTGACTTATCGTCTCTGTGGTTGGGACTTATCACCACGACCATTTCTTTTTACAGACATTTTTGACCGTATGAATTCAGTAATAACCTAGTACCAATAATAAAAAAATTCATGGTCTCCGATTCCCCCGAAAACCGGCAGTCCAGAATCAAGTTCTTTGAAAAGAAAATGTGTGAGATTCGCTTCTTTCAACGATGCAGTGATATAAAAGGCTTATACTGAGAGGATTTACATTTTGTGGTCTATTTAGTTCTTAAAAAGAACCGCCTGTTGCTCTTTTCAGATTTTATGACGTCTGCAGTAACAAGCGAAGTAAAACCAACCTCATGAAGAAAACCAACAAGAGTTCGGAAAGGAAAACATTAGTTTCTATAATGAAATGGAAACAGCATCATAGAAGCGTTATTTGTTAATTGTTGAAAACCATGAGTGAGCTCGCACATGTACATATACTCTCTGGTTGTCTCTCTCTGCCTCACACACGCGCGCACACACACACGCACACACACACACACACACACACACACACACACATATATATATATATATATATATATATATATATATATATTATATATATATATATATATATATATATATATATATATATATATATATATATATATATATATATATATATATATATATATATATATATATATATATATATATATATATATATATATATATATATATATATATATATATAGAAAGAGAGAAAAGAGAGAGAGAGAGAGAAAGAGAGAGAAAGAGCAGACATCTTTGCGGAGGCGTATACCATACGAGCGTTCATCGGAGAGCGATTCGCAGGTAACCTTTCACATTTGACGCCGGGTAAAAAGAGCAATACCTTGGGCGCCAGTCATTGTCGGTAATACCTGAGACTTTGAAGGGGAACGATCCTAAGAAGGTCATTATTTCTACGTGGGAGCTCCGCTCCTCCCATTCATTCCCACAGAAGATTCTGTTTCATAAATATATTTGCTGGCTCTAACACAAACGCAGACTAATACTAGTACACGCACAAATCTAGACACACACACACACACACATAAGTACATATATATATATATATATATATATATATATATATATATATATATATATATATATGTATGTATATATATATGTATATATATATATATATATATATATATATATATATATATATATATATATATATATATATATATATATATATATATATATATATCAGTAATAAATGAATAGGTATTCTCCCAGTCCCTTTCTCTTCTCCCCTTGAAAAATACATAACTACCAACATTTGTTATCACATCTAAGCCTCATTTCCAAGCGTAATCGGATACAGGAATCACTAGGTAAGGTTTGCTTGTCTCCAGAGATGAGCATTGGCAGGTAACTGAAGCATATTAGTCCCTAACCAAACGAGGCCAAGATTACCGCCTTATCATTTGTGTTAATGAGGTGTCTAATTTAACTCACGGTACATTTATCTGCTTTCCTTGATGCGGTCCAAACTCATGCAAGTTAGAAAGAGTGATTTTTCCTGTTAACAAAATGCAAAGAAAAGGGTTAGGGCAACCACGCTTGAGTATTCCAGTATTTATTGTATCTAGAAAGACTGAGGACATCGATAAGCTTAGAGGTAACTAAGCCTGTCGAAATATTCCGGTTCTGATGAAAGTTCTAGAAGGTTACCGCATCTAACCTTAGTAACAACAATTCACAAAACGCAGCACATCAATTAGCTATACAAAACATCATACGTACACACACATGCACCATATATATGTATATATATTGTTACGTTGGTCATTCGCTGGATGAGTTAATTATTAATTACTGTAATTTATATAGCCCTGCTTTACCTACGACCCACATAATCCTGTCAATTAAAGCTGGAAATTACCCCAAAAGACAGACAATTAACTTAATTAGATTAGGTCGCCAGTTGGAACTAGGGTACTGAGTATTTGATTTATTCTGGGACAAAGAGAATTACATAAAGCCCATTGATTACCCACCCAGTCCAACAAAGGGAAAATGAATTGTTACAGTGAGGGAATCTACATGTGCCAGTTAGTCCCCTTTGGACACAGTAAAATCTCCCTTATGTTAACTTATATGATGCAACAGCTAATAGGCCTAGTAACGAGCTCATGCGCATTTTCCTAGATTACTAAAGGCTATTCTTCTTCCAAATAGTGGTATGATTAGGTCTCAAGGCTTGCCTGAGGATTACTTATAATTGACCTCTCCCGAATTCCTACTTACTGCAAGGGGAATATCTCTTATTCAATCTCACTAGGCAACCCTAGTTATACTTCATATACTCAGCTTCATAATACAAGAAATATGGTTCCACCAGGGTCTCTAGTCAGTGGCTAAGGAAGGGGGAAATGAAAATGGAAGTACACTGGGAGAAATACCAGCAGGTCAGTGAATACTTGTCAATTCCAGACTTACCTTTCACATAGGCTGCTTGCGTGCTTGCAACAGATGCCGGGGGTCTATGAAAACACATAACGTCGTTCCACTAAGTATTAAAAAAAGACGAAAGGACAAAGGGCAGAGTGAGCAGGGGCATGAATGAGTGTGCTCTCTAGGACTGCCAGTTTCTCTCTGACTGATTGACCTCGGGTCGAGCACGGGTCCTGGTTTTGTTGTTGTAAACAGCCATTTGTTTGTAGCCTGCGGGTGGTCTGAAAAAATGATAAAAACTCGCCAATACATAGTACAGAGAGAAGTAATGCTACTAAGACAGTTATCTTTTTTTTCCCAAAACAACACCAGCAAGCCTCTCTCCCCAATTTTTGATGGAGGAAGCTTGGTTTTTGGTGCTGTCTTGTCTTGTTTCTTTTACCCTTCCTTTTAGAGTTGATTCTATTCCTACCAATTAAATGAGAGAGGTCGAACAGCGTAATATTTCTAAAAAATATACATATATATATACATATATATATATATATATATATATATATATATATATATATATATATATATATATATATAATTTCTGCCTCACGTCGGGATCGAACCCGGTCTCTCAAGTAAAAGGCTAGGATGCTACCAATTGGCCCACAGATGTTTGTCAGAAACTTATTTCTATGAAACACGTGCTTTTGTGTTTATTAGTTCCATATAAAATAAATAAATAAATAAATACACACACACACACACACACACACATATATATATATATATATATATATATATATATATATATATATATATATATATATATATATATGTAAGATTAACTGTCCATTGACTTTTCACAGCGTTATGTAAACAAAAGTGATAAAGGGAGGCAGTCCATTCACAAATCAGTCAGCATGTTACACCACAGCACTTGCGCACTTCAAGAAGGATTAATGACGCCAGTGTGTCGTCACATGAACATTGACGGCTAAAATCAATGTTTTCTCCGGTTAATGCTGCAACTGAATGAACTTCGACCAAAACTGACTGTTTCTGGCTTTTCAGGCAATTTCTGTAGTTGCAGTTTAAAATGCAAATAATAATAATAATAATAATAATAATAATAATAATAATAATAATAATAATAATAATAATAATAATAATAATAATAAGACATGAAAGCTTAAAACTCTACTCATGATTTTGTTTCGTTTGTTTATATGGCAGAAGAGAGCATTCACAACACGACCTCCATAACTCCCAAGTAATGGGATTTCGTGAGCCTTGTCCGTGAGACTCGTTTTAATAAAAGGCGCACAATTATTATGTGAAAAGCATTATCAAAGCGCAGTTTTCACTTTCCCGTGATCTAATTGATGCTATTATTAATTACATAACCAGTCGACATATCCCTTTCATCTACGTCAGCCATCTCTCCTATCTCAGACATATTGCATCGCACACAAAGAGACGCGGCTCTCTATACTCTCCCCACCCCACCTCCCTTTAACCACCCCCACCTCCACCACCTTCTACCTATCCCATCTCCATTTCCTCACATCCTCTTCCCCCTTCCTACATCCTGTAGGAACTCATCCACCTCCACCTCCCAGCCCTCCTCGCCTCTCTAGCTCTTCCTGAACTAACATCTTCTTCTTCTTCCAAGAACAATTATTCGAACTTCGAATGCGAGCGAAGAAGAAATCCGGGATGCCTGGAAGAAAGGTATCGGGGCGTGCCTGTGCAACGCTGAATGTTATGAAATTAATTAGAGAGAGAGAGAGAGAGAGAGAGAGAGAGAGAGAGAGAGAGAGAGAGAGAGCGACCGGGTATCTGTATCTCTTTTCATGGTTAGATGAGCATAGAGAAACATTTCATTTCAATAATTGGGGGAAATTATCTTTCCGGGTCAGTAGTTCCTCGGTAGCTGTAACCTCAAAAGGATTTCTCCTGACGACGCCAGTGATAAAATATAACTGATTATGAAATGCTCCAGACATACTGATCGACGGGAGTGAAAAGTAGTATTTTCTGTCTTGATATTTCCAAGTTATCAAAATAAAATTTTATGTAATTCTAAATTAGCAAAATAATTTCCACATAGTTCGTAAGTTGATCGCCATTCTTGTTTCCTATCCCTGACTACAAGTATTTCTTAGCTTAGTTGCTGAGTTATTCTAATAATTATACGACCAGTCAGATAGATCGTAACTAATAACAGAGTCTTTTATTCTTTTCAAATACAAATTGAACATAGCAACATATCCATCACAATTATGTGTCCTATCATACTCAAATCATTGTTCAGTTGTTATACATTAATGTTGATTGCATTGTAATCGTTCTTAAGAGGTTCTAAAGCTTAAATGTTGCTGATGAGTAACAGCAGCAAGGGACTGCACTTGCGCACAATATCCTTTAGACTAGACACATGTATGATGAGGTCAAAGCCGCCCTCTCCACTAACGTAAAACATAAAAAAGCAACGGAATAGTAAAGATGACTATAAAAGACACTTATCAAATGTAATAAAACTAATTAAAAAAATAAATAAACACCGCTTTTTTTTTCAAAATGCTCCAAAAAAGTATAAAATAAGACTTTCTGAGATCCACAATATTAACGGTTACTCACGCCTAAAGATGAAAGCGTGGGGCGCGTAATTTCCTATCTTCCATACAATTCTGTGCAGGCGTATTTAAACTAAGAAGCTTCCGAAAGGAAGATTTCACAGCACGGACATGTGGGATTAAATCTCGCTATGTACCTAATGATGATGTAAGTTGGTTAAGATGTGAAGAGATCTGTGAAAGCAGTGAAGGCAGTGAAGTGATTGCTATCAAAGACTTGCATGTAATTTGGTTCCATACCTGGTAAGCTTCCTCAAGAACCACTAAGTTTAGGCTATATACGCCATTGTTAGAAATTGCTTGACAATTCGCATTACTAACGTGAAATTTGCTTCCATAAAATTCTCTCTTTACCCGTGTCTGGATATACGCATTGCATCAATAAAGTACGTTTTCAATATATTACAGTACAATACATGTCTGTATAGAATTGTATGCAAATTATGGTAAGCGGCACACGATTTTACGTTTAAACATAAGTAAGCACAAACGTCGTGCATACCAGAAAGTTTTTTGAGGAAAGCAAGGAAAAGAAGGCAAGATTAGGCAAATAGGCTCCCCTCGCTTTTATGTTTAAGCCTAAGTAACCATTAATATTGTGGATCACAGAAGGGTTTGTTTTATAATTTGTCAATGTATTTCGACATGAAAGAGTGACTTTAGAATTTTAAACTTAGCTTTACTTGTGATTTTTTAGTGTTTGACTGTTGAATAAGTACTGCTTGCATCACGGAGTGACTGAATCAAGTGCAGAGCCCCTTCCTCGCTGGTTTGCACGGTCGTTACGAAAGTTTACAAATCTACGGTCCCGACACTGCATGTTTCACGCCCATGAAATCATAATCCCTTGGCTAGGTGTTTCTGCATACTACACATACACAACGATAAAATAGCAGTATTTAATTTAATTTATTTTAATACTGCATTGCCACCGGGTAGAAGTGGGTAAAAACTCGGTTGCAAGTTTTCACCCAAACAGACAGACAGACAAACAAACAGACAGTCAGGGAAGTCAAGTAAAAAAAAAACACTCTTTTAATAAAATGCACTAAAAAGTAAAAAATAAATTTTGAGACACACCAGGATTTTCTTACAATTAATCATGTCTACAAAAATAAAAGCGTGGGCGCCAAACGTGGAAGGAAATGCTACAAGAAAAGACTTATATTTTTCATTTTTTGCAGCATTTCCTTAAATGTTTGGCGGCCACGCTTTTATTTTTCTAGACATGATTGATTGGTTAGTTTTTTTTTTTATTTCTGGTAGCATTGCCTACCATGTTTGGCGCCACGCTATTATTTTTGTAGGACTGATTAATTGTAAGAAAATCCTGGTGTGTCTCAAAAATTATTTTTTACTTTTTAGTGCAGTTTAATAAAAGCGTGTTTTCACTTTTTTTTACATTTGTTGATTTTAAACTCTTTAGTTTTGACAGAAATTGTAACCGTCTATTACTAAAAAAAAAAAAAATTGAACGTGGCATTCTGTCAAGTCAAAGGTTTAAAAAATCGATAAAGTTGTTAACTTATTCTACCGAGTCAAAAAAGGTATGAAAAATCCGAAGAGTTTCATACAAATCCTGAGATACTGGGAGAGGTAACTGTAGGGTCACTAGAGGTCACTGCTGGCCTACTGATCATGTAAGGTTGTATTGTCACCTACATTGAGTAATAATGCAAAATTTCAAGTCCATCGGACGAAGGAACAGGTCGAAAGTTGAGTTACAATATTTGACCCAAACAGACAAACAGGCAGACAGACAGAAGTCAAGTTAAATAAAATCATGTGATAAAAGTGTGTAAAAAACTGAGGGTTTGTGCTCAGATTCCTAGTTAATGTTCCATCTTCATATAAAACGAGTAAAAAATGCACCAAAGTTTCTTCGGCACAATCAAGTTTTCTGTACAGCCACTACGGCATATAATCAAGGCCACCGAAAATAGATCTATCTTTCGATGGTCTTGGTATAATGCTGTGTGAACCGCTGCCCATAAAACTTTAACCACGGTCCAGTGGTGGCCTATTCTATTTTGTTGCCAGGAGCAGGAATATGGCTAACTTTAACCTTAAATAAAATTAAAACTAGTGAGGCTAGAGGGCTGCAATTTGGTAAGTTTGATAGACATACGAATTTGCAGCCTTCTAGCCTTAGTAGTTTTTAAGATTTGAGGGCGGACAGAAAAAAGAGCGGACAGAAAAAAGTGCGGACATAAAAAGGGCGGACAAAAAAAAGTTTGGGTGGACAAACCAAGCCTGCACAATAGTTTTCTTTCGCAGAAAACTAACAGGGAGATATTTAAGACGCAGTTTACAATCAACTCACGGTTTTAGATCCGACATAACTGGTATTCATCATTCTGTTCATATTACACGCCACCAGAGAATAACATATTGAGGGCAATGGGTCACTTTCAAAACCTACTAGTTTGCAAATTATATATATATATATATATATATATATATATATATATATATATATATATATATATATACATATATATATATATATATATATATATATATATATATATATATATATATATGTATATATATATATATATATATATATATATATATATATATATATATATATATATATATATATATATATATATATATATATATATATATATATATATATATATATATATATATATATATATATATATATATATATATATATATATATATATATGTATGTATATATATATATATATATATATATATATATATATATATATATATATATATATATATATATATATATATATACGTACTTGGTGGTAAGAGAACTCGTCACTGAAGTCGGAGGTCGTTGCTGTCGGTGGTCCGAATCAACCAGGTGACGAACTACTGAACTTATCAATTATAATTCCCCTTTAGTATTATTTCCGAGGTAGAGTGAGTTAGATATTAAAAATTTGTAGCTTAATGTTTGTAGATAAAAAAAATGACATGGTGATGTAATAAAAATTCATAAACAGCTACGTGTTTCAAACGTACCAGTGACCTGCCCCGTTGGGGGTGGGTTGATGCCGACGCTAAGTACAAATACCTGCACTCGACGGGCATATGTACGGCAGAGTCGGTGTCAGCTTACACCTCTCTTCAGAGCGTGGTAGGAGATCTCGTCACGGAAGTCGGAAGTCGTTGCTTTTGGTGGTTCGAACCCGCTAGGAGACGAACTACTTATTAATTTTAATGCCCTTCAGGAGTATTTCCAAGGTAGAGCGAATTGGATATTGAACGACATTTGCACCTTAACGGTTGTGAATAGGAAAAATTTTTCTGGTGAAATGGTAAAAGTTCAGTCATGTATATATACTGTATATATACAGTATATATATATATATATATATATATATATATATATATATATATATATATATATATATATATATATATATATATATATATATATATATATATATATATATATATATATATATATATATATATATATATATAGAGTTGTAATTTTATTCCGATTTTCTTGCGTCAAATTCTGGTGGTAAATACGCAGACTTCTTCGATTGCTTATGCTTTTGTTCCGAAAAATAATAATTGGAAGAAAGAAGTTTTCTATATATATATATATATATATATATATATATATATATATATATATATATATATATATATATATATATATATATATATATATATATATATACATATACATATACATATACATACATACACACATATACATACTTACGTACATACATATGCATACACGTACTTGTGCTGATTTATTAATAGCTTGCCTCCAATTATTCACAAACGCATTTTCCCCTTTTAGGCAGAATAAGATTATTATAATGTATAACACAACTGCATAATGGACCTAATTCGTCCGAGTGCTTAGTTAATGGTACGATTATATTATCTTTGATGGTCGAAAATAAACGGTAGATCTCATACAATGAAATGAATAGATCCTCGCATATAAGATGTTGAGAGGATTAAAGCGACCTGTTCCCTGGAATATTTCCGTCGAAATCTGAGTGAAGCTTTTGAAGGTATTGCGTTTTGTAATGTCTAAATTTTAAATGCTAAGATGTATTCTCGCAATACGCTAAGGCAGGTAAAATGGCTATTTTCTATGGCGCTTTTTATTATATTATATTCGTTTCCCATAATGCTCTGCATTGTTTTAGTTTATACAGCAATGAAGACTTATTAATTTATAGTTGGGTAATTCATGAGTATACCCTGTCTTGACTGAGAAATGTGGAGTGAAGCCAACGTACGAATGCTTTAAGGATCCTTCACTGTAAACACAAACAGGCCAAGCAATTTAAAAGAGTGACATCAAAATGACACCAGTAGGAAATAATGCAAGACAATCTCGTATCACAAAGAGAGAGAGAGAGAGAGAGAGAGAGAGAGAGAGAGAGAGAGAGAGAGAGAGAGAGAGAGAGAGAGAGAGATGAAAAGTACTTCTGCTCTGCCCAACAAGAGTTAGAATCCAAAATAATATAGATAAATATGAGAGCAGTGAATGACATACAGTCAAATGGCGGCCCACGTCGAATAGTGTATCTAATGAACGACGCAACAGATATCGTGAGAACAAGACATCTGTTATGCCTTTGATTAAAAAAAAAGCGTCGATGTCGATGTATGGTGCTCCAATAGATTCTAGGTGAGAAATCAACCAAATATATACAAAAACACTTTGTGTAGAATATACTAGGCTTTTGAGTTTGAGTTCTTAGCAGAAAATAATCCTGAGATCAAACTGGGAAAAAGTTGAAATATTTAGATTCTGTATATTGAGCGAATAGCTGGTAAAGAAGTGAAAAGTAACACGTTAATGAAATCATAATATATTAGTCCTTATAGATATGTGCAAATAGGAATTACTCAGAGATGAAGATGAAGAAATAAAAGAACTGAAACAAATTGAAGAGAAACACGTTGCAAGGTGGAAAGGAAACTAACATTAAATAACACTGCAAATTTATTTATTCGCTAATATCGGTACTATAACGATGCCATACAAGGAAACTTGCAGCTCAAAAAGCACATGTGCAATTAGTACGCCGGTTATCTCCATGTTCATAATGTAAAAAAAAAAATAAAAAAAAAACTCATTCGGCTTTGAGAGACAGCTAGTCAGTCACCTGTCATTTTTCCAAGATCTCGGTGATAGAGCAAATTTCATGTGGCATGTACATGTCATTCATTCACTTCATATTTTTATTCACGTGACATTTTCTTACTTCAGAGGATGTTTATCTAAGTATTGTATAATGCCATCTATTATGTGGGCCTAGCTTAGGGTTGGTGAAGAGCCTGTCATCTCTTCAGTTTTTCCTTGAATTTTTAATAGGACATCTTTAATTTTTGTATATATTTGCTTTCAACATTCCATCAAATAAGAATTGAGCCTTTGAAGATAAAAATGTTTCAAAGCTGTCTAATTTCATTCGTTTGTAAGTTCACTTTTAAACAAGACTTTTAAAACGTAAAAATGAAAGTTTTCCGTTGAACTGAGTAAACTCGGATTTATCATCCACATAAATAATATGTTATTAGTTGAAATAAGCAGAAATAATAAAACGCTTTGAAGAGGCGTATGCTAGGTTTTTAATATGCATGTTAACCAATCATACCATCAAATAGATCATGCGTTCTTTATAAAAGTATTGATATAAGGAAAGGTAATTTTTCTTATAATATAAATGAATGAATACTGGTAAAAATCATAGTATTTTTAACTGGATTCCAGAGAGTGTTATACATTAAAGAGCGACCTGAATAGGTCTGTATTTTTCCTAAGACAGCCTGGTTAATATACTTGTAAAGTCCCCGCTCAACGCGTTCTCTGTGGAGAACATCCCGTTTTCTGCGGTGCCTTTCCACGACCTAAGGTCGATCGGGATATATATTTATCATCATAATTGTAAACTGTGTATATGTTGCCTTTCTAAGCAATCATGTATTATGTCGTATGTCAGACATTGTTGATCACTATGTTCTTTGTATGAACCTGTCCTGCTTTTTAAGGACTTAGTTTGACCTCAGGTCACCTGTAAATCCTTTGTACCAGCGGTCTCTACGAACTACGCAGACGTCCGCATCCCTCATTATAAGCAGCTAGTTTTCATCAGTAAATCAGCATTACTTGTCTTCCTGCTCATTATTTCGCACCTCTCTCACATACTTGCACAGTAGAGAATTTAGCATAAGGTAAACTAAGGCATACACATATTGGTGCTCAGAAGGCTTTCCTGAATGATGTGCTTTTTTGTACCCTAAACCGGATTCAGTAATATCGAAGGAGAAGTGGGTTCTTTTTATTAGCAGCTAATGACCCACCTATTGATCTGTGTCACTACTCTCCCATGTTAGTATCTGTAACACGCTCTCAGTTCTTAGAAATCTTACATAAAGCTTTATATTAATATTAATATATATATATATATATATATATATATATATATATATATATATATATATATATACACATATATATATATATATATATATATATATATATATATATATATATATATATATATATATATATATATATAAATATATATATCAGCAATAGAACACAGGCATTCTCCCATTCCCTTTCTCTTCTCCCTCGGAAAAATACGTAACCGACAACTTTTGTTATCCCATCTAAGCCTCATTCCAAGCGTAATCGGATACAGGAATCACTAGGTGAGGATTGCCTGTCTCCTGAGGTGAGCTTTGGCAGGTAACTGAAGCACAGTAGTCCCAAACTGAATTAATATCAGTTGACTATACCTCATCTTTTTAAAGTTTTTCATTACTATCTAGTATCTCTCATCCAACCTCAGATTTCTCAGAATAGGAAGCTTGGGATTTAGCATTCTCAGAAAAAAAAGTTAGTATCTGAGCTTCCACATTTTTTACAAATCTGAATCTTTTCGTGTAAAATCTATTGCGTTTAAGAAGAGATAATTGCGAAGTTTAGTTTCGTAAAGTCAATGACGTCATATCCTGTTTAGTGGAATTTCAGGTTAAGCAGAAGATAACATAGTGTTGGATAAATTTCTAATACTTCTGTTTGAAAAAGTATGAATGAATGTCAACTTTAAAAATGAGAGGACAAAATTTATATCTTATAGAAAATAGAAAAATATCTAAATACATAGTTTTAAAAGTTATTTGCGAATTGTTTTAAGAATATGTTGTTCAAGAGAATATGAAATTTAGGACTGCAATTGTCTGAGTATACGCACACACAGATACACACACACACACACACACACACACACACACACATATATATATATATATATATATATATATATATATATATGTATATATATATGTATATGTATATATATATATATATATATATATATATATATATATATATATATATATATATATATATATATATATATATATATATATATATATATATATATATATATATATATATATATATATATATATATATATATATATATATATATATATATATATATATGCATATACATGTATGCATATGCATATACATGTACATCCTCAGTACCTGCAGTTTCCCTTAAACAGGGCTTTTTCTGATAATGTTGACTGTTGTCATACTTTACTTGATTAAAGGATGTTACTGCAATACTTCAGAGGCCATCACTGTTCTTGTGTTTTAATATTTTCATCTCCAAATGCCATCACTATATCACTATCGTTGTTTTATCTCCTTCATATGTGTGAACTTTGTAGACATAGGCCTGCGACTATTATAAGTTGAACTATTAGCCTTATTAACATCAACAAATACGACTTTTGTGAAGATTTGCTTGCACACTATTATTAATCAAACTTTTGAATGACTAATCCTATGTATATTGTGAACTAGTGAAACTTAGTATAAAATATACTGAACTAGACTAACAGATTTCATGTCTATTTTTGTAATACACAGAATATAATTGCATATATATACATACACACACACACACACACACACACACACACACATATATATATATATATATATATATATATATATATATATATATATATATATATATATATATATATATATATATATATATATATATATATATATATATATATATATATATATATATATATATATATATTTTTATCACATCACCGTGATTCATATACAATCAGTAAGCTGCAAACGTCCTTTAATATCAATTCGCTCTACCTCTGAAATAATATATTTTCATATATGTTACCGAGGAATTTTTAGTCGATAATAAGTTCGTCGTCTCGTGGGCTCGAACCAGCGAAGGACAAGAACTCAGGACTACAGTGGACGCTTAACCCACGCAGCCAGTAAGTGAGGTATAAGTGGATATCGTCTCCCATATACAAATCGCCCATCGAACTCAGGTGTTTGTATTATAGACGATATCCACCCACCTCTCTGCATGCTAACCGTGTAGTGCGTTTGTCGCACGCAGCCATCGACTTTTTATCACATCACCGTGATTCATATACAATCAGTAACCACTGCAAACGTCCTTTAATATCAATTTGTTTCTCTACCTCTGAAATAATATATTTTCATATATGTTACAGAAGGGCCTTATTTTTAGTTGATAATAAGTTCGTCGTCTCGTGGGCTCATATTCCAGAACTCAGGACTATTGGACGCACATGCAGCCAGTATGAGGTCATAAGTGGATATCAGGTGTTTGTATTATAGACGATATTCAGCTGTAAAAGCGTCCATATCGTCCATCACCGTGATTCATATACAGTCAATAGTAAGCTGCAAACGTCTTTAACCAATCGCCTACCTCGAAATAATATATTTTCATATATGTTAATAGGGGGAATTTTTTGTTGATAATAAGTTCGTCGTCTCGTGGGCTCAAACCAGCGAAGGACAAGAACTCAGGACTATAGTGGACGCTTAACCCATGCAGCCAGCAAGTGAGGTATAAGTGGATATCGTCTCCCATATACAAATCGCCCCTTCGGTAACATATATGAAAATATATTATTTCCGAGGTAGAGTGAATTGGATATTAAAGGACGTTTGCAGCTTACTGATTGTATATGAATCACGGTGATGTGATAAAAAGTCATAATATGGCTGCGTGCGACAAACGCACTACACGGTTAGCATGGCAGAGGTGGGTGGATATCATCTATAATACAAACACCTGAGTTCAACGGGCGATTTGTATATGGGAGACGATATCCACTTATACCTCACTTGCTGGCTGCATGGGTTAAGCGTCCACTGTAGTCCTGAGTTCTTGTCCTTCGCTGGTTCGAGCCCATGAGATGACGAACTTATCATCAACTAAAAAATTCCCCTTCAGTAACATATATGAAAATATATTATTTCCGAGGAAGAGCGAATTGCATATTAAAGGACGTTTGCAGCTTACTGATTGTATATGAATCACGGTGATGTGATAAAAAGTCATAATATGGCAGCGTGCGACAAACGCACTACAAGGTAAGCATGGCAGAGGTGGGTGGATATCGTCTATAATACAAACACCTGAGTTCAACGGGCGATTTGTATATGGGAGACGATATCCACTTATACCTCACTTGCTGGCTGCGTGGGTTAAGCGTCCACTGTAGTCCTGAGTTCTTGTCCTTTGCTGGTTCGAGCCCATGAGATGACGAACTTATTATCAACTAAAAAATTCCCCTTCAGTAACATATATGAAAATATATTATTTCCGAGGAAGAACGAATTGGATATTAAAGGACGTTTGCAGCTTACTGATTGTATATGAATCACGGTGATGTGATAAAAAGTCATAATATGGCTGCTTGCAACAAACGCACTACACGGTTAGCATGGCAGAGGTGGGTGGATATCGTCTATAATACAAACACCTGAGTTCAACGGGCGATTTGTATATGGGAGACGATATCCACTTATACCTCACTTGCTGGCTGCGTGGGTTAAGCGTCCACTGTAGTCCTGAGTTCTTGTCCTTCGCTGGTTCGAGCCCATGAGACGACGAACTTATTATCAACTAAAAAATTCCCCTTCTGTAACATATATGAAAATATATTATTTCAGAGGTAGAGCGAATTGGATATTAAAGGACGTTTGCAGCTTACTGATTGTATATAAATCACGGTGATGTGATAAAAAGTCATAATATGGCTGCGTGCGACAAACGCACTACACAGTTAGCATGGCAGTGGTGGGTGGATATCGTCTATAATACAAACACCTGATTTCGACGGGCGATTTGTATATGGGAGACGATATCCACTTATACCTCACTTGCTGGCTGCGTGGGTTAAGCGTCCACTGTAGTCCTGAGTTCTTGTCCTTCGCTGGTTCGAGCCCATGAGATGACGAACTTATTATCAACTAAAAAATTCCCCTTCAGTAACATATATGAAAATATATTATTTCCGAGGTAGAGCGAATTGGATATTAAAGGACGTTTGCAGCTTACTGATTGTATATGAATCACGGTGATGTGATAAAAAGTCATAATATGGCTGCGTGCGACAAACTCACTACACGGTTAGCATGGCAGAGGTGGGTGGATATCGTTTCTAATACAAACACCTGAGTTCGACGGGCGATTTGTATATGGGAGACGATATCCACTTATACCTCACTTGCTGGCTGCATGGGTTAAGCGTCCACTGTAGTCCTGAGTTCTTGTCCTTCGCTGGTTCGAGCCCACGAGACGACGAACTTATTATCAACTAAAAATTCCCTTCTGTAACATATATGAAAATATATTATTTCAGAGGTAGAGCGAATTGGATATTAAAGGACGTTTGCAGCTTAATGATTGTATATGAATCACGGTGATGTGATAAAAAGTCATAATATGGCTATGTGCGACAAACGCACTACACAGTTAGCATGGCAGTGGTGGGTGGATATCGTCTATAATACAAACACCTGATTTTGACGGGCGATTTGTATATGGGAGACGATATCCACTTATACCTCACTTGCTGGCTGCGTGGGTTAAGCGTCCACTGTAGTCCTGAGTTCTTGTCCTTCGCTGGTTCGAGCCCATGAGATGACGAACTTATTATCAACTAAAAAATTCCCCTTCAGTAACATATATGAAAATATATTATTTCCGAGGTAGAGCGAATTGGATATTAAAGGACGTTTGCAGCTTACTGATTGTATATGAATCACGGTGATGTGATAAAAAGTCATAATATGGCTGCGTGCGACAAACTCACTACACGGTTAGCATGGCAGAGGTGGGTGGATATCGTTTCTAATACAAACACCTGAGTTCGGCGGGCGATTTGTATATGGGAGACAATATCCACTTATACCTCACTTGCTGGCTGCGTGGGTTAAGCGTCCACTGTAGTCCTGAGTTCTTGTCCTTCGCTGGTTTGAGCCCACGAAACGACGAACTTATTATCAACTAAAAAATTCCCCTTCAGTAACATATATGAAAATATATTATTTCAGAGGTAGAGTGAATTGCATATTAAAGGACGTTTGCAGCTTACTGATTGTATATGAATCACGGTGATGTGATAAAAAGTCATAATATGACTGCGTGCGACAAACGCACTACACGGTTAGCATGGCAGAGGTGGGTGGATATCGTCTCTAATACAAACACCTGAGTTCGACAGGCGATTTGTATATGGGAGACGATATCCACTTATACCTCACTTGCTGGCTGTGTGGGTTAAGCGTCCACTGTAGTCCTGAGTTCTTGTCCTTCGCTGGTTCCAGCCCACGAGACGACGAACTTATTATCAACTAAAAAATTCCCCTTCGGTAACATATATGAAAATATATTATTTCCGAGGTAGAGCGAATTGGATATTAAAGGACGTTTGCAGCTTACTGATTGTATATGAATCACGGTGATGTGATAAAAAGTCATAATATGGCTGTGTGCGACAAACGCACTACACGGTTAGCATGGCAGAGGTGGGTGGATATCGTCTCTAATACAAACACCTGAGTTTGACGGGCGATTTGTATATGGGAGACGATATCCACTTATACCTCACTTGCTGGCTGCGTGGGTTAAGCGTCCACTATAGTCCTGAGTTCTTGTCCTTTGCTGGTTCGAGCCCACGAGACGACGAACTTATTATCAACTAAAAAATTCCCCTTCGGCAACATATGTGAAAATATATTATTTCAGAGGTAGAGCGAATTGGATATTAAAGGACGTTTGCAGCTTACTGACTGTATATGAATCACGGTGATGTGATAAAAAGTCATAATATGGCTGCGTGCGACAAACTCACTACACGGTTAGCATGGCAGAGGTGGGTGGATATCGTCTCTAATACAAACACCTGAGTTCGACGGGCGATTTGTATATGGGAGACGATATCCACTTATACCTCACTTGCTGGCTGCGTGGGTTGAGCGTCCACTGTAGTCCTGAGTTCTTGTCCTTCGCTGGTTCCAGCCCACGAGACGACGAACTTATTATCAACTAAAAAATTCCCCTTCGGTAACATATATGAAAATATATTATTTCTGAGGTAGAGTGAATTGGATATTAAAGGACGTTTGCAGCTTACTGATTGTATATGAATGAAGGTGATGTAATAAAAAGTCATAATATGGCTGCGTGCGACAAATGCACTACACGGTTAGCATGGCAGAGGTGGGTGGATATCGTCTCTAATACAAACACCTGAGTTCGACGGGCGATTTGTATATGGGAGACGATATCCACTTATACCTCACTTACTGGCTGCGTGGGTTAAGCGTCCACTGTAGTCCTGAGTTCTTGTCCTTCGCTGGTTCGAGCCCACGAGACGATGAACTTATTATCAACTAAAAAATTCCCCTTCAGTAACATATATGAAAATATATTATTTCCGAGGTAGAGCGAATTGGATATTAAAGGACGTTTGATTATATATATTATATATATATATATTATATATATATATATATATATATATATATATTTATATATATATATATATATATATATATATATATATATATATATATATATATATATATATATATATATATATATATATATATATATATATATATATATATATATATGTTATAAAATGCTGTTATCATGTGTAATTTCTCATTTCTTTCATTGTTACTTAGGCCTATCATTTTGATGCCTCTTATGAAGTTAACTGAATATATAACGCTTATTTTTGTATTTCTTATCATCTAAGTTTCTAATGAATTAAAATTAGCAAGAAGGTCAACTTTAATTTAGTTAATGTTAAACACCAGCAGTTAAGAAGACTACCATGCTCATCAGTGGAGAATGTCTCCTCCTCATCGCAAATGATGACTCTTACAGAAATCATTGGCCACTGGATAATATTGTAACGCAAACCCTAACCTCTGTTCTTTGTGTTTCTCTGATATGAAGTGTTTCTTGGCAGGAATATGATGAAATAATATCTTGGTCTCATGTAGCTTGTTACGAATGGTTTGAGCAGCAACTTGAAGGGAGAGCATAATGTTCTCTCTTTATAGCAACACTGGTTGTCAGGGGAGTTAGGCGGAGCTCCTTGATGCCTCCTTCAGTGATCATCTGATGATGATCCTTAATAGCAGTGCAACAATGGGGTCGTCCTCCACTTTTTACAATGAATTTATCATATTTCCTCGTTCTCTCTGTTGTTGTATCCCTCTATACATGGTTGTTTTATTTATGCTAATCAGCCGAGCAATATCTACAATAGAAACATTAGTCTTATGCAAGCTATTGATTGGGGTGCGGCTGAGTCTGTTGCCCATCTTATCGGTGCAAGTGACGAGACAGTTTAGTTTAACTTTCCTGCCCAAATGTGGAGTCACACCATAACATACGACGTTATGAGATTTTTTCTTTTTTGTTTTTGACAACGATGATGGTTGAATTCTTTCTTTCTTTATTTATATATAATTTCATTGATGATTATTCAATATTATTTTATTATTCAATAAGCTTTTATCTGGATTCGAAATATAGTTTCTTCTTTGGCTCTTTTGCCCAACCATCTGACGTGAAATTTTTCAAAATGTTTCATTTTTCGTAATATTAACCATATGATTAATAACCAAAATCGAATAAGAAAATTATATTTCCTTGTAAATATCAAAAGAACAAATTACTGTTAGTGAACGAAAACTACTGGAACATGTTGCAAAACATTTTTGAGATTGTACATATATATATATATATATATATATATATATATATATATATATATATATATATATATATATATATATATATATATATATATATATATATATATATATATATATATATATATATATATATATATATATAGAGAGAGAGAGAGAGAGAGAGAGAGAGAGAGAGAGAGAGACAGACAGACAGACAGACATATATATTATATATATATAATTGGGAAAGTGTTGACTTCCAGCAAGCCAAATGCGTAGAACAAACCGAAACATGAAAGTTAAAATCAACCTAACACCTGAAGAAAGGAAAACTGAGTGACCAAGAAGGGCACCAAAAGGACGAAGAAGACTGACTATTCAAAGATGGAACCAGTTGTTTGATGGGCCTTCTGCCCCTCTGTTTATTGCTTAAGAGGTTTCTTCGTCCTTTTGGTGCCCTTCTTGGTCACTCAGTTTTCTTTTCTTGAGGCGTTAGGTTGGTTTAACTTTCATGTTTCGGTTTTAATATCTATATTTTAACATTAATAATTTTACTGAGTCCTATGCATTGATTTTAATTGTTGTTATTTTTGTATTTTAGCCCTGATGATGAAGCATGCTTTGAAACGTTGGCTGGAAATAAAGTTGAATATGTGTTACAGGGAACAGGTCAACACTTTTTTTGGAAGTGTACGTAGCGTGATCTTAGTGATCTAACTTCAGGAAAAGGACGTAAAAAGGTTCAACCCTGATTCCACTCGCATTTTTTCCCCTCTCTCTCTCTCTCTCTCTCTCTCTCTCTCTCTCTCTCTCTCTCTCTCTCTCTCTCAGCCCGAATCCCTCTCTCTCTCTCTCTCATCTTTTACCGAAGCTCATCCACCCGACCTCTCTCATTCTCACAAGTAATTAAATGGACTATTTAAAGAAACACAATCGTTCCTACAAAAATAGGTTTATTATTCAAATAACCCAACAAGAAATGAATAAAACAAAGCAAAGATTAAAATGCATAATAAATGAATTATCGAGTCAGATAACTAAACTCTAAACTGCAAAGCACTTCTGATTAAAGAAGTCTCATTATGGCTAATAGCCTGAAAATACCCAAAATCTCACATACTCCCAGATCAATAACTAAAAGTCATGTCAAAAAAAAAACAGTCTACCACATGAAGAGACTGACATCGCAACTGACTTGCGTGTCCTTTTTATCAAAACCCAAAGTCCACAAACATCTGTCGAAAGAATTAAACATGATAGAAAACTCCCAAAAATATATGAAATACAAAACACAATAATGGAAAGTGTAAAATGCATAGCCAAGATATGGCAAACGTAACATAACAAAATAATAATATAAAAGAGGTATGAATATCCATATTAAATTTCCCACACCAGTTCACAAGTACATAATGATCAGAAAGTCATGGTAAAAATCACAAGTTCAATTTTCTCCCATAAAAACAGAGATTTGAGACTCTACCTTATCTGCCGATTTTCAAAGCCTGGAACCACTCCAAAGTTATGACTGGCCAACTGCAGTTCTATCACGTTAATGAATGATCAAACTCACTTTTAGGGCAGATTTTGGCATAATCTAGATCAAAGTAACGCACGTACTCACGAATATACATAACGCTTCGGAGATCACCTGATCTCCAATATTGCTGAGCTTCTCGCGCAAAGAGCTGAGGAATCAAACTATTTGCTGAATACAAAGATTTTGCAACTGACGACTTCCATCAGTACCATCTCGCACCGAACTTTCCACGATAACATCTTAAAGCATTAAAGCTATGAAATGCATATATGTGTCCTTTAAATATATGCATCACCTCCTTTTTTCTTCTCCTGTTTTATATATATATATATATATATATATATATATATATATATATATATATATATATATATATATATATATATATATATATATATATATATATATATATTTCACATATTTTCATCCCTCCCTCTTAGCCAGCCAGACAACATATCGATTTTTTAAAATAAGAGAGCTTCTTAGTTAACTGGTAGGCTAGGATTTAACGGTGGGAGAGACGTTAAGTCTCTTCTTTTGAATGTGTGTAGGGACAGGTTCCCTTTTTGGCCCCCAACATCGCCTGACCTCGGGTAAAGGACAATGACATACCTTAGCTTTTTCCCCTCACCCTCAATCACGTGATCAGTCGATGCATTTCCTTCATTAGGATAGAAGAGAGACTAGAAAGTTCGTTAAGCATAAAAGGCGATAGCCTCTCCGAGGGGGCTACTACTTTGAGCCTTAGGGACTTAGTTATAAGGCCTCTTTCCCTGTGACCCTTTTACTGGCTTAAGACTTGCTTTCAAATGTGACTTGCTTGTACACGAATGAATGAACTTGAAGATGTTTTCGAACCAAGAGGTGAGGCGAGACACAAGAGAGATGCACTTAAAACCCCGGCAAAAGAGGACGTAAAAAACCTTCTCCTCTCTTTCCTTTGTGTGGTAGTGGACAAGCGCCAGCGACCCAGTTTCTCTTGCAAAGAGCTCATGCAACAGCATCAGGTATGTCTGAGTAGCGGTCTATTGCCAGTACAATTCTTTCTCTCCTCGTAAATTTCTCCCCAGTTCATAATTTTCAACTTTTCCATTCTCCTTCAAGTTCCCCCTTGTTTTGAGATTGATGCCACAGCCCATGCTCTCTCTCCCCAGTGCCAGTACAAGTTTCAGTGATCATAAGTAGACTACTTCCCCCATAGTGTTGAATAAGGGCTACTTAAATTAAGCACTCGAGTGATTAAATTCTCCCTAGTGCATAGGTTTCATGTGATAACTTTCCAGTGCATGTGATTACTTTATTCCAGGAATCCTGCTTCGCGCCTTGTAAATTAAGTCCCCTGGAATACTGCCATATAGAAAATCCAAGAAAGTCTAGTTAGCTGCCCATTGAAAGAGAGCCCCCTCAGCAGGTTAATTCACGCCTTATTACAATGTCCAGTTAACGACGTGCTATTGACGTTCTTGTGAATTTGACTCTTGCATCATTCTTACTTTTGTTGTTTGCTGGCTCTTTAATTCCCAGCGTCATTTCATTGCTTCATGTGTAAATAAATTTATTGTAATGTAAATTACTCCCTCATTTCCCATGGCGACCTTCCAATATTTGATCTAATTGGGTAAAATAAGTTAAGTGTCAAACCTCCTCCTTGCATTTTGTTTACAGACTGGTGTTCTCCTTTGGCCCAACTGGCAGTATCAAAATTAAAGTAAACCCTTCCTTCCTCCATGGACCCCAGTTTGTAACAATATATATATATATATATATATATATATATATATATATATATATATATATATATATATATATATATATATATATATATATGTATGTATATAACATAGACATGCTAAATGAAACATTCTCAAAAACATATGACAGAAACGCGACTCTGAAATATAGCTTCAGTGTCGATACAGGCGAGAGGGATTTCTGAAGTAAATCCAGGACCAAATTGCCGAAAAAAAGAAACCTAACGCTTAGCAGTCACCGAGCAGTTGGCAGTGATCCCTGCCGATCGGACACTTTAAGCGAAGGCTCAAACGACAAGACATCTCACTGCTTTGCTCAGATTTGCTATTGGCAGGGGATCACTTTTATCTCGAGCAAGAAGGTACTCGAGGGACACGGAGAGACAATTCGTTTATGTGTATATATATATATATATATATATATATATATATATATATATATATATATATATATATATATATATATATATATATCCATACACACACATAAACACGCAAAAATGTTCCATTCAGGATGCTAATAAAAGAATTTCCATGTTTTCACATTTCCTGTGGGCTTCCTTAAAAAAAAAAAAAAAAAAAAAAAAAATATATATATATATATATATATATATATATATATATATATATATATATATATATATATATATATATATATACATACATATATATATATATATAAATATATCAATAAGTCGAAGGCGGTTGCTTTAAACCTGATGAACAGCATCGAGTTAGGGGAGAAGGAGAATTCTTTTATTTCCTCTCAATGTACTTTATTATGCTGACGTTTCAGGACCATGTGTCCCATTTTCAAAGCTATAAATTAAAAAGACAACAGAATTAAAAATAGACTTAGATTTTGAAAACGAGAAAAAAAATTTACATAAAAGTATAAAAAGAAACATAACAGAAAGGAACAATGACTACCAAATAGTGCTGAAGGCAAAAGCTGAGTGACATTCAGGAATTTCAGGGTCCGTTTTTGTTACAACGGAAACTCACGAGAGGTATAGAGGTGTTGACGTGGACTGAGTATTTAATTGGGGAACTAGTTGTTTAATAAAGAGAGATTCTAGTATTGACAGTTGGTGGTCATTCGGAGCTTTGCCTATTATTTTGAAATCCTTGTAATTGATATTCCCGTGGTCTCTTATTCATAAAAATTCGAGGTTTGATCGGTAACTTACGCCACGATGAGAGTCTGATCTCACCTTCAACGACCTACGAGTGGAGCCCACGTACTTCCCCAGGTCACATCTGGGGCAGTTAAACAGGTATATGACTCCTGAGGTCATCAAAGGGTGCAGACTTTCTTTATATTTAAACAAAGACTTGATCGTCACAGGATTATTAGGCATTAGTTTCAACTCGACAGCCGGTAAATATTTGTTTATTATTTGTCGTAAATCTTGGCAAAAGTGTTTATCATATATAAGCGGGACACTTGCATAGAAAGGTAGTTTAGGTACTGTTGGTATTCTGAATTTTGGTTGAAAAATATTATTTAAAAATTTGCGCAAATGTTTGTAAAAGAGCTCAGGTGGGAAACAGTTATTAATAAAATATTGGTGGAGACAGAATTTCCTCGTGAAAACCATTCCAATCAGATGTTACAATAAAGGCCCTGTGGAAGAGGGTAGACAAAGAATTTAACTTAAAATTGAAGAAACAATGGATATAAAAATTAGAACCCAGACCGGTAAAAGTTTTTTTCCTAAAAATCATGGTATTAAAATGATCCTCATGTCTTGAAACCATTATATCTAAGAAAGGCAATTTATTTTCACTTTCGTACGCGATTGTAAACTTTATGTTTGGATGCATTTGGTTGGCTTACTCAAAAAAATTCATCTGCTCGATCTTTGTTCCTAAGCAGCAGAAAGGCGTCATCAACATATCTGCTGTAAAAAAGCAGGAGGCAAGCCAAAGGACAATCGTCCAGCAGGCGCTCCTCCAGGGAGCACATAAAAATGTTTGCAAAGGTAGGACCTAATGGAGATCCCATGGCCATTCCATCAGTTTGAACATACGCTTCCCCATTAAAAATGAAGGCTGTGTCCACCACGGCCAATTGCAACAGTTTTTTAGAATCCTTGATATTAAAATTATTAAAAATGGTATCTTGGTTAGGAAAAATTCGGTCTAAAATAATATCCATTGTTTCTTCCACAGGGACATTAGTAAAAAGTGACTACACATCTAAACTAGCCATAAAAAGATCTGAGTCTTGTGATAAAATTTTTAAGTAATATTTTTCAACCAAAATTCAGAATACCAACAGTACCTAAGCTATCTTTCTATGCAAGTGCCCCGCTTATTTATGATAAAGACATTTGCCAAGATTTACGACAAATAATAAACAAATATTTACTGACTGTCGAATTGAAACTAATGACTAATAATCCAATGACGATCAAGTCTCTGTTTAAATATAAAGAAAGTCTGCACCCTTTGAGGACCTCAGGAGTCATATAGCTGTTTAATTGCCCCAGATGTGACCTGGGGAAGTACGTGGGCTCCACTCGTAGGTTGTTGAAGGTGAGATTAGACTCTCATCGTGGCGTAAGTTACCGAACGGGCGCTAAATTATCAAACCCCGAAATTTCATGAATAAGAGACCACGGGAAAAAAATGCAGATATGATATCAATTACAAGGGTTTCAAAATAATAAGTAAAGCTCCGAATGACCACCAACTGTCAATACTAGAATCTCTTTTTATTAAACAACTACTAGTTCCCCGATGAAACACGGTTTTTCAGCAACAACTTTTTATCAAAGTCGGATAAAGCTGAAAGTTGGCAATATTTTATAACCCTACTAATTTTTGCAAGTATTATTTAGAGCCTAAGTTCGATAGTTTTGATATTTATAGAGTAAAATGAAGTCAGTGCCGGGACCGAGAAAATCACAGACAAGGATCCTAAAACAATTCGTGACGTAAACATAAAACGTCACCACCAGGTAGGCGGTGAATATCAAAGAATTTAGGCTTCGACAAATTTGATAATGGCCAGCAGGATATGGAATTGTCCCCGTGGTTGCAAGACTGCATTTGTGCTATTTGAAGCGAGAAGACCTAATTTACTCTAGTGTGAATAGGTAATTATTTCATGGTGGGTAATGGTTCCTGCGGGCAGGAGCTTTGAGGAAGAGTTTCTCCATGAGAGCGTTCATTATTGATCTCGCTATGGATGATGACCTCCTCCTCGAGAGTGACGACGACGAAGACATTTTGTAAATTAATTATGTATTGTTAATGTTTTAATCTAAAACATATCTATTAAAACACAGTGATTATAACAATATGTTCCTCATTCAAACTGTTTCAATTTTTTCCTTTCCAATATTATAAATCGTTTACATTTGATTGATATTGAAGCAGGTAAATAATAGGAGCTTGCCCTCAAAATCTTGACTCCTACCAGTACCTTTTATTTGGTATACAAGCGCTGTTTAGGTGTTATATGATATAAATAAAAACCAAGAAAAATAACAATGTTACATTAACTGAAAAAAACAATGGCGTTGACATTAACAATTGAGATCATTGCTTTTCATTTAAATTCTAAACATGCTGCAAACAGAAGGCTCAAAACCTGAGATAAACAAAATGGATTGTCTTTTTGTATTCCCGCCCTGAATAGATGTAGATCTAACAAATGAGCTATAGACTGGTTCATTATGTGGATGAACTACTTGCACTGAATTATTTGTAAAAGTAGAAACATTACGAATATCAAGAAAATGGAAGAAATCCAAGCTAACAACTTAGTCCTAACAACTGCTGTGGAAGTTGCAATGAAACCTACAAAATAATAATAATAATAATAATAATAATAATAATAATAATAATAATAATAATAATAATAATAATAATAATAATAATAATAATAATAATAAAATTATTGAGAATGATAGTGCTATCAAGGGGACGATGACAAATCCTATCGCCATCATTGATATTGCTGAAGCCTTTATGGGTATTAAAAGGCCAAGAGAGACAAGGTCTACCCAATTGGATGTCGTTGCCTCCTGCCTGGAGTAACTATGTAGGCGATGACATATCTTCGAGGTAATGCTCATTGTGGCAATTCACCTGCTGATGCAATAAGGAAGTAGACAAAGCTCCACCTACATGGGATATTTGGGGAAAGTTTTCTCTTGGCCTTGGTGCTAATATCAATTAGTGAATTGCCATCGCCAAGTGGGCAGAGCCACAGTGAAGAGACGTTTTCCCCATACTTCTCTTCACTGTGGGTGAGCCTATGACGTCATAACGTCATTATTGTGTTCAAAACCCTTACCTGCGATTTTGATGGCTCTGGCGTAGAAACCCACTTTTACTCTGAAGTACAAACTATTGAACTTAGTAAATATTAAATAATTAGGTAGGGTTATAAAATATACACTTGCCAACTTTCACCTTTATCCGATGCTTTGATAAAAGGTGTTGCCAAAAACCGATTTCATCGGCTCTGAATCAAACCCAAAATGATCAGTCCACGTCAACACCTAATCGTAGTTTCCGTTGGAACAAAACGGACCCTGAATGTCACTCAGCTTTGCCTTCAGCACTATTTGGTAATCATTGTTCCTTTCTGTTATGTTTCTTTTCATACTTTTATGTAAAAATTTTTTCTCGTTTTCAAAATCTAAGTCTATTTTTAATAATTTATAACTTTGAAAATGGGACACATGGTCCTGAAACGTCAGCATAATAAAGTACATTGAGAGAAATAAAAAGAATTCTCCTTCTCCCCAACTCGATGCTATATATATATATATATATATATATATATATATATATATATATATATATATATATATATATATATATATATGCCAGAGTTTAATGAATATGCAACTTACCACTAACTTTTGCAGGTAATTTTGACAGCCAGACGGGGAATTGATTCTGCTAATCGATTACACATACATGCTTACATACATACATATATACATACATACATCTTGTCGTCTTTGACAAACAGAGTATTATTAAAAAAGAGTTATGAAAATTCATTGTTATACCCTCGACATTGGAAACCAAACGATCAGCAAACCAAATGATCAGTATAAGAAATAATTATATAAAACAGCAATAATTACCATGTATCACTGAATGATTAATGTTCTGTAACTGTTTACAAAATAAATGAAATTGTTTTATAATTAAGAAGGAAATGAACGCTAAATGTAATAAAAAACTAATTTCAGTGCAATAGAAGTAAATGTTATCATTACTAAATTCTACCACTCCCATTCTCATCTCTCTCTCTCTCTCTCTCTCTCTCTCTCTCTCTCTCTCTCTCTCTCTTGATATTAGAAACACGGCCCTCATGAGCTTAGCTTTCAAGTGCCTCTCGCTTTGTACAGTTGTTCCTCTAAACTTTCTTAACAACTCCGAGATTCTTATTCCCAATCAGTCTGGCGCTAACAGCCTCCTTAACTTACATCTTTGGAATAATGCTGAAAGTTGGGTGCATTTAGACAATAATCTTAAGCCAGTGGAAATTAGTTTACGTGGAGCCTTTTAAAAAGTTAAGACACACGTCCTCTTTCTTGTCACTGAGATTTTTTCTTTTTTCCTTCCTCGTCTTCGTTTGGCCGTGGGCTGCTTGCTAAATAAAGACGGTAGTGTTTTTGTACTCTTTTACAAGTATCTTGAAATGAGGGAAGTGAATGTTTACAGTTTCTTTTTTGACTGGATTTCTTGTTACAGTTAGGGTATTACGGAGTCCATTTTGGTGATAGTAGTTTGTTATTAGTCAAATACAAAGATAATATACAAACAATAATAGCAGATTTCAGGTGATTCTCTCTGGGGAAAGAATCGGTCTGATGACATTTGCATAATTTAAAACACTACTAACAATGATAAAAATTTTAATGAACGGATATCGACCACCGGAGTGGACAGTAAATTGTTTCTCTGTTTCGCCTTGCATTTTTTCTTCAGTTTATTGTGCATATATTATAATTATAACAAAAAGACAAATGAACTAGGACTCTCTCTCTCTCTCTCTCTCTCTCTCTCTCTCTCTCTCTCTCTCTCTCTCTCTCTCTCTCTCTGTGGTCTTGTAGCTTGAGTGGTAGTGCGTCGTGCTCAGAACAAGACGCCTTTTCTTAGAATCTCGAACGGGAGTAGAAAAGACAGAAAGACGCGTTTCCTAAAAAATCCAGTGTGCCTCAGTTACCAAAGCATTGAATTATATAAATGATAGTAGATAAGGTGAGTGAGAAAAAGAAAGACGAGAGAAAACTAGGTGTGAGTGCTTATTGTTCTGTCAGTTGTATACAAAACGGGAGGGCCTCGACGCGGTAATTCTTGCCCCACGGTAGTGAAACTGTTCATGAGATACTCTGTCTGCCTGTCTATTTCTCCCTAAGTGTTTGTTATTTTGAATGTACAATGAAGTTGTAAGGTACTCTGTAAGGTGCCTCCACGCTACAGTAAAACATGTCTAAAACACACATTGGCAACCTAAAGCTTACATATAAAGAGGTTAAAAACGAGTCAGGGACTGTAATGGAGAACAAATCTTTGGCAAATGCTAAATAAACGGATGAACCACTGATTAAGACTACAGATAAGCCGTTGACTTGCATCCATCTTGTATTGTATGTGTATGTGATATGTGATAAGTTACCTACGAGTGTTTATGATATTTTTCTACACAGTGGGCGACGGAAGACAGAAGTGGAATATAGATTGCATAAGCATAGTCTGTCATTAGCAAAGACCGACAACAACGTTGTTCAAGTTATGCTTAAGTAAGAGGCCAAATGAGCGCTAAAATATCACTTTACAATTCTTCTGTTTAAATATTTTGTATTTTACATAGATGATCACTGTTCTTTGTTTGGAAGATAGGAAATAAATACACTGTTTAATTTATCTAAATAGCATGGTTGTATAAAAAGCAATCAGATCGCTTGTTCTCGTGTGTGAATCTCTTGGGTTTGATACCTTTCTTAGATGCAGTTAGACAGTTTTCAGTTGAATACTTGCAATATAATGATTATATATGGTGTGCAATATAATGATTATATATGGTGATGCTTTCATACATTATTTTCATTGGGTCTTCATATTCAAGAAAGCTGTTGACTTTGATTTACCTGCCTTGTATTCATTTATCTTAATATCTGAGTACACGTATTAATCATTAGTGTTTATCTAGAAATTTCAGTTAGGTTTTTCCTGCTATGTGGTAAACGAGGAACCGAGGATGCACGAAGCGGGGTAGCTGGGTCAGTGCACCTCTCGTGGTGCACTGTAGGCATTACTGAGGGCCGTTTGCAGTGGCCCTTCGGCACCTTTCTGCATCCACATTTTAACCTTTTACTTTATCTCCATTCCCACTTCCTTTTTTCAGCCTTGCTGTCCAGCCCTTCTAAGTGTAGCTTATTAGTGCACCTGAGGAGTTTTCTCCTACCTCCAACTTTACACCTTTCCTGGATCTCTTTATCATGCTGTCCAACAACTCCATCTCCCTCTTTTTGCCGTCTTAAGTGCCGAATGGCCGAAAATGCCCAGTTCTTGACTTGACATTCTGAATTTCATAAATCACATTCAGGAGTCGAGGATGATTCATAAAGAGTAGAATCTTCTGCTTATTGAAGAGTGTAATAAAAAGAAGTATAGTATGAAAAGCCATCACACTCATGGTTAAATTACGATCAGGTTCTAAACTGGAATTAATTAACCGCGACGCAATTTTCACTGACGAAATTAATATTCAATGGTATATTAAAAACGACCAAGGAGATGATCGGTATATTACGATATATTTGCAACTGTATTGCTGCAGCAGTATGAAATTATTTCTGTATTTAAGATTTTGATTTCTTTCATGTAACACCTTTTATCGTGCAATCCAAGTAAAACTTATATCAACGAGGAGAGAGAGAGAGAGAGAGAGAGAGAGAGAGAGAGAGAGAGAGAGAGAGAGAGAGAGAGAGAGAGAGAGATAAAATACAACGTTGCTTGGATACAGATTTGCTTTCCAGAAGCTGTCATATCATCATGATTTACCTTGCGAGTTTAAATTGAGTTCGGTTCACATCAAATTTTCATGACAGTCTCAAGTATTAAAAGAGGTTAGAAGATACTAACAATGCGCGCTGGGTTCAAGTAGTCGCAATAAAGTTACCGGTATCATTTCTGTCTGCAGATTTCACGTGCAATATTTGTTGATAAAGTGTTTTCTTACAGTTTATATGCCTTAATATTATTGCTTTTTGAATTTTTGCACGTAAGACTGACTGTATCACATGAATTTGTTTCTTTTGGAAAATGACAGTTTTCTCACAAACAGGGACCCGTCTATATTAAGTGGTCAGAGTTCAGAGGTGCCCACTAGGCCTTCTAGTCCCTATCCCAGCTTGCCAAACTTATGGCAAGAGTCATCTTAATCTAAACTCACCAACCAAAGAGCGGCTCATGATAAGCAATTTAAATGCCATTATTAACATAACTTTAAGACCCTAAATAAACGTGATATTTCCTTTGTGAAATTTTTCCATGTGAATATAGATGCCACCATATTTTAATTCATGGAGTCTTGCCTCATATGAAATTGTTATTATTTACCATTGCCTTAGAATCTTATAATTTTATTAATGTTTCATATATTTATCTACCCATTTATTTGTTCACTTATTTATTTTTTTTCTTATTTTAGGCTTCATAGTTAGAAAAGCTATTCATGATTTCGCAGGGATCTTTAGCTGTATTTTCGCAAGAGGCTCCTTATGAATTCAGTTTATTTTTATGCTATTTTTAACGGTTCTCATAAAACCGTTCAGACGTTTTATCAACAAACGAAAATACGGGACTAATTAAGGTTTCAAGTTTGTTCCGTCCAACCAGGTTCAATTTGTAATGAAGCTCTCGACTTAATTTTTTTTTTCAACATACTAACAAAAAAAATGATATTACCACGACACATATACATTGTTGACATAGACATGTTCCTTAAACTCCTTTTTTTCTTAACCTGTCCCACAATAGATGCAGCAACACTTCTAATTTACGTTGAAAGATCCCCTCCGACTTAAAAACTATTCTTGAATTTCCATAATTCTTTTGACAACTGAATATCAATGAGAATCGTAATATTTTCTAACAAAATTATTTGTTACTTATAGCTCAGAATTTTCTTTGATATGTTGTTAACAGATTTCGGTTTCTTTATGTTTAAACTTATCTTTTCATTGGGACAGTTTCCACCATTAAAAAATGCTACTTTTATATATTTAATTTCTTAAAAGGAAACAATTAGTCGGTTATATCTAGTGTTATCTTGTCCAAGCTGAATATTGCAGAACTCTGTTTGTTAACTTACTGCTACACCAGTGAAAATCTATAATCATCTTTAATGAGATCTTTATGCAGTTGCGGGTGGCATGGCTCACTCACTAGTGGGGCACTGAGCTGGTATTTGCTAAGCTGGGGGTTCAGTTCCACTTAACCTAGCTGTAAATGGGTATTAGCCCTTATATGGGAGTTAAAAGTTGGAAGAGAAACGAGCTGGAGCCCTACTCAACAGTCCCACGGTCAGAAATGCATGTTTCTGCAAGACAATTTCCCAATGCCATTTGATACGATGAAAGTGGCTGTGACCTACTGTATATACAGTAACATTTAACAGAGCCTGACTGACACTGTTAACTCACGAATCTCAGTCTCAGTTTTATGCGCTCATTCCCAGTAATTGCCATCCATGCTCTTTACTCTTTCAGTTTTTCCTACTAAGGTATTCATCATTTCTTATTATATCATGAACTATTCCACTGTGTTTAATTTTCACCCACGTTTATCATGTTATACATTAGGGAATTATAACTGATTCCTTATCATCTCTAAAATGTTGCTGTAAATCCATCCTTCGCAATATTCTAGTCATTCCCCTCAAACTCATTCTCAAATGTTCCTTTAATTGTCTGTGAAGTTTGATTTCAAAGAGAAACACGGAAAAACAGTCAATTTTACTGCCTCGTCTAAAAATTTCCTCCACCTTTCTCTTCTTACCTATTAATTTCTCTAAGCAACTTTGAAGGTTACAGAGAAAAGTCTCGTACGTCTCTTGACGAATCAGTTTTCTTCAAATAATCTTGGACGTATCATGTAATTCAAGATGGAAGACCTGTGCACTGAAGTAATATAATTTTTTTTTCCACTAACCTACTGAAACCTCACGTAGGCTTCCCCATCCCTGGTTTTCCGGAGTAATATGATAGAGGCAATTCATCTAGCAACGACTAATTCCTTACCCAAACTTGAGATTCTCTTTACTGCAGTGTTTAAGAATCCTTGCTATTTTGTAGCTCTAACTTTCCAGGTTATCTTGTCGATAAACTATGGAAAACACTTCTGTATATCACCCACCAGGGTACAATTTACTTAATTACTGGTGAATTCGAAAAGACGTTGCCTTTTTTCGAGCAGTCTTCACTGAAAAAACCTCCAGCGTTTAGATCCTTGTCTAGCTCGTCTTGATAAAGCTTTATATGAAACCTAGATCTGTAGATCCAACATATTTTGCTTTAGGAAACGCATTTTTATTCCACGCACAGTTTTTTTTTAAACAAACTCATCTTGTTATAGTACAATTAAGAATCCGTCTGTATTATTTATTTATGTGCGATGTATAGACACCAATTTTAGGCAGGTTCAATAGTTTATTTAGAAATAAGGTTTTAATAATGTGACTTCTGTCTTTTTTATTGCTTACATGGTGTAAATTCGCTTTATTTACTTTTATTAGAAAGGGACTGGAATTTTTAAGCGTTGTACACTAAATAATAATACGTATAGGTAAAAAAGATCATAGCGATCGAAGAGACTATATATATATTGACATACCTTATGATTTTCAGTTATTTGAATTGACTTCATGAAAGCTTGCGGTATTTTCAAAAGTATTAGGAATATAGATCTTATAAGCAAGACATCATACTATATAAAATGCAACATACATGTGTGCCTATATTAGAATTTGTGTAGGGGCAATACATACAATGTTTAGGGAATTGCCGCCGCATTCAAGTATAATCAGTTCTAACGGGTAAATGCAGAGCTACAAAATATATTTGATTCATCGTAAAAATGAGCAGTTGCAAAATTAACTAAATAATCTCGTCACCGTTTAAGAGGCACGCTAGTAATAATAAAACAACTTGAATTTAGGAAACGATTTATGAGAAAAAAATTTGCATCATTGGTGAAAAATTATGTAGAGTCCTTTGGCTTTCGACAAGCATATTTACATGCATATTGTTAACCCAACGTGAGAGCCTCGATGGCCCGGTTGGTAGAGCAGCGGCCTCAGAACTTCATAAGAGGTCTGTGGCGAGGGTTCAATCCCCGCAGCCGACCGGTCAGAGAAGGCAGACACTTTGCTATCCGTGTAGACACCCCGGGATTACGTATGTAATCAACAGATAGGTTTGCTGAAAGCAAATGGGTGTTACATACTAATACACACATAAACAAAGCCACTCCAACATCTTCAAAAAAAAAAAAAACATAACAAATACCTCACACGTCTCGAACTGTCGACCTTACCGCCCAGTTCTCCTCGCTGCTGGGGTAAAGGGGGTTGGGGATTTGGTACAATACATGTACACATTCGTTACCGGGGTCTAAGCGATGTCAGGCAGGGCAGCCGATCGAGGCTACGGCCTACCCCACCGCCAAATCAAAGTCCTTCCAAAGAAGGCATCGTTCTCCCCATATAAAAATGGGTAAAAATGGGAAAAAGCACGTTAAAAACGAAGAAGAAAAAACAAAGATTGTTAAACCAACATGATTTGCTGACATGTTTTATTTATAAAAAGATGGTATTGCGATTTAAAACGCAGTAAGAAGTAGCTTTTTACAGCTGAAAAGTAGTTAGGAATCTAAGTTTTCTATCAAAGTGCAAACAAAGTCATTTCCCTTTGATAAACAAAGACCAAGCTGAAGGGTGCTTTCAAATAAAAAATAAAGGAAAGTTTTCATTCTGGAGTTTACTTTTTTAGCAATAACTCCAAGCGTTATTGCGTTATTTCTTTCTTTCTCCTTGTTGTAGAACAAAATTTTTCTCTTTTGCTGACTTTGTATTGCAGCAAAAAAAAAAAAAAAATGAGAATCTGAATTTCCGAGGAACCTTGACTCTATATTTTGATTCCTCTTTTGCTAGAGCTTGAAGTAATCCAACTTCGATAATCTAGTTGTTGGGAAGCAAGTATAAGGAAACTGATCAATCAGTAATGTAACTTTGAACTTTGATGTGTAAATATAGTACTTTCCCTTGTTACTTATATTAGTGTCCAATAAACAAAGAGAAAATAAAGTGGACTTTATATATATTATACAAACATTATATATATATATATATATATATATATATATATATATATATATATATATATATATATATATATATATATATATATATATGACTATTTATCACATCACCGTGATTCATATAGACAATCACAAAGCTACAAACGTCCTTTAATATCCAATTCACTCTACTCTCTCTCTAATATATTTTCAGATATGTTTACATTGCCCAGCATTTTGAAATTTTAAGTTGATAATAAGTCCACCCTCCCCTGTCGGGGCTGAACCAGCGACAGACGATGGCATCAGGACTATCAGCGACATTCATCTCAACAACCGGCCAAAATATGGATTAGACACTGAATACCATCTCCCATCAACCCATTTTTACAACTCAGGTGTTTTCCGTTGGTGCCAGGGATGTCTATCCACCCACCTCTGCCATGTTGACCAGATAGTAAGTCATTGTCGCGAAATGAGCCATATATGACTGAATCACATCACCGTGATTCATTTAGTTACAATCTAAGGGCAAAGCTAGCCCCATTTCAAACGTCCTTTAATATCCAATTCAGTGATGTCTTACCCCTCAGTAATATTTTTTAGTAAGTCATATGTTACCAAGGGGAAACTTTTAAGTTGATTTAAGTTATGTCCCGTGAACATCGAACCAGCGACAGATTAGAAATCAGGACTACATGACATATATAACCAGTCGGCCATAAGAGATATATATATATGAATACCATCTCCCATCAACCCACCCGTCGAACTCAGGTGTTTTATATTTGGAGACGATATCCACCCACCTCTGCCATGTTGACCTGTATGTGTGTTTGTCGCACGTAGCCATATTATGACTATTTATCACATCACCGTGATTCATATACAATCAGAAAGCTACAAACGTCCTTTAATATCCAATTCATATAAATAATGAGACAGTTTATTTAATTTTCATTGATGTTAGATCAGTTGAATAAAAAAAGATAATTTTGTCCACCGTCCCGTGAATCAAGGTTGAGTGTATCTGAACCAGACGACAGATGAGGAATCAGGACTCTCAGTGACACACTAATATATGTAAGAGCAATTAAGTTCCAAGGTATAAGTGAATACCATCTCCCATCAAATTCACCCGTTACTTAGAACTCAGGTGTTTTGCGTTTGGAGAAATATCCACCCAAACTGCCATGTTGACCTTGTAAGTCCCATTTGTCGTAACCTGTTTTCCAGACATTATTGTGAGTATTTATCAGATCACCGTGATTCATATACAATCAGAAAGCTAAAAACGTCTTGACTTTAATATCAGATATTCACTCTACCTCGAAGTAATAAATTTTATCATATGAAGTTACCAAAGGAAAAAGGGTAAGTTGATAAAACTAAGTCCACCGTCCATTTGGGATCGAACCAGCGACAGACGAGGAATCAGGACTGTCAGTGACACACTAACCAGTCGGCCACAAGAGGGTATAAGTGAATACCATCTCCCATCAACCCAAATAAACGAACTCAGGTGTTTGAATGAATACGTTTGGAAAGTAAGATATCCACCCACCTCTGCCATGTTGACAAAACAGATCCACCTTTTATAGTACATGAGATATATCAAGAATTTTTATAAGACTATTTATCACATCACCGTGATTCATATACAATCAGAAAAATCTACAAACGTCAAAAATATCAATTCACTCATTTGTCATGTAATATATTTTCAACATATTTCCAAGAGGAATTTGTTATGTTGATAATAAGTCGACCGTCCCGATGAAAAAAACCAGCGACAGACGAGGAATCAGGACTACATGAAACAAGTAAAAAATCGCGCACAAAGGGTATAAGAGAATTTCATCTCCCATCAACCCAGGGCCATCGAACTCAGGTGTTTTGTGTTTGGATAACGCTGTATCCACCCACCTCTGCCATGTTGACCGTAACCACAACCCATTTGTCGCTTGTCCTATATCGTTGCCATATTATGACTATTTATCACATCACCGTGATTCATATACAATCAAAAGCTACAAACGTTAGAGGGCTAATATCCAATGTCTGATGATTGGAGGGTGGATGACCTCAACATAATATATTTTCAACCTAGCCTATAGTTTTTAAGATCTGAAGGTGAATTTTAAGTTGATAATAAGTCCACCGTCCCGTGGTTTTCGAACCAGCGAAAGACGAGGAATCAGGACTACCTAGTACTGACAGACTTTAACCAGTCGGACTTGCCAACAAATGAAAGGTATAAGTGAATACCATCTCCCATCAACCCACCCGTCGAACTCAGGTGTTTTTCAGAAATTTTATTGCTGTGTTTGGAGAGAAGATATCCACCCACCTGCATGCCATGTTGAATATAAAGTAAATTTGTCGCAATAAATTATATATATGACTATTTATCACATCACCGTGATTCATATACAATCATAAAGCTACAAACGTCCTTTAATATCCAATTCACTCTACCTATATAGTAATATATTTTCATATAATGTAAAGCAAGGCGCTTCATCTAAGTTGATAATAAGTCCACCAATCCTTGGGGGCATCGAAAATCAGCGATCAAATTCGAGAATCAGGACTATCTTCTTCACACGACTGTTCAGTCGTATTGCCAAAGAGAGGTATAAGTGAATACCATCTCCCATCAACCCACCCGTCGAACTCAGGTGTTTGAAATTTTGGAGACGATATCCACCCACCTCTTCCATGTTGACCGTGTTATCAGCATTTGTCGCGAACGAGCCTGGATTATGACTATTTATCAAAAAACCGTGATTCATATACAATCAGAAAGCTACAAACGTCCTTTAATATCCAATTCACTGTTCTTTACTAGGTGAATTTGTAATATATTTTCATGATATGTTAGCTGAAGACAATTTTTGTCTTGATAATAAGTCCACCAGTACTGTTAATCGAAACCCAGCGACAGACCAGAGTTTCAGGACTACAGTGACACACTAACCAGTCGGCCACAAGAGAAATATAAGAATACCATCTCCCATCAACCCACCCGTCGAACTCAGGTGTTTATTCCTGATTTCGCGATATCCACCCAAAATCTGCCATGTTGACAGTGTAGTGCGTTTGTCGCACGTAGCCAGATTATGACTAATCACATCACCGACTTTCATATACAATCACCTTTAAAAGCTCAATAAACGTCCTTTAATATCCAATTCACTCTACCTCGAAGTAATATATTTTCATTTATGTTTTGTGCCAAGGGGAATTTTAAGTTGATAATAAGTCCACCGTCCCTTTTATCGAACCAGCGACAGACGAAAATCAGGACTTTATGGTGACACACTAAAATGATCGGCAAAAAAGTCGAGGTATAAGTTTTTACCATCTCCCATCAACCCAATAAGAGAGCGGATCAATGAACTTCTAGGTGTTTTAAGTGTTATGTTACGATATCCACCCACCTCTGCCATGTTGACCGTGTATCTTTTAATGAAGAAGTGAAATTATGACTATTTATCATATCACCGTTGATTCATATTTCAATCATAAAGCTACAAACGTCCTAATATCCATTTGTCTTGTATCATTGATTGAAATACTTTTCATGGTCTCATCTGGCCATTTGTAAATTCTCTTAGAAATCTATGGATGTCCTAAGATCTGTCACAGTTCGATCCCACGGATTCTGGTGGGATTCTTATAGATCAACTTTTTATAATTAGCAATCAATATTTTTCAATATATCTCAAGAGATAATTTGATGCTCTTGACTGACGTTTTCTTCTACAATTTTTTTATTGTGTTAACCATTCTATAAAAATAATGGACAAGAATGTTTGTAAAACTCGCCGTATTTAATACTAAAATATTAGCATTTTTTTTTTTTTTCTTAAAGAACAGACCATAACGGGATGTGAATTTATATAATATTACTTTGATAGCTTCCTGTCAAGTATAGATTTTGTTGTTACTTATTCCTCTAATATTTCCGCCGACAGTCACTGAACCCCGTCCGGCGCTGGTCATTCGAACGAGGATCATTACTTCAGAAGACTTCAAGTCTCCAATTAGGATTATTTTTACTTGATAACCAGGTTTTATAACCATTACATTCCTTTCTTCCGGAACATTATTTAATAACCAATTACTGAAGTAACCGGAAATACCTTTCCCAATTACGACTCAATATGGATTTTATTTGGTTATATTTGAGAGATAACGATCAGCGTCTTTAAGGGATAAGATAGTTAACTGGATATTTTGATCAGATATATATACATATATATATAACATATGGTTTTAATCATATATAATATTTATATATATATATATATATATTTATATTCCAACTATATATATAAAAGTTTATATATATATATTTAGTAATATATACAATGAAATTCATAATCCATGGATTTATTCCTCAGAGTTAATTTTCAGATAATTACATCCCCTTTTTGTGATTGTCAAGTTTCAGGTATTTCGTTTTACGTTATCAGAGAGAAAGTCCCATACTCTTCACAATTATTATGGTTTATCAATTGATATCTCTTGAAATAAACTTATTTTAAAATATCTCATTGATAATCTATATAATAATTTTGAAAATAATTATAATGAAAATTTCTGTAATAAAATTTTTCTTTAATTAAAAGCAAAATTTTATGAGTAATTTATATAATATTATTTTGGTAGCTTCCTGACAAATATATATATTATATATATATATATATATATATATATATATATATATATATATATATATATATATATGGTCATTCGAACGAGGATCATTACTTCAGAGAGAGAGAGAGAGAGAGAGAGAGAGAGAGAGATGTCCCATAATGCATGGCTTTCTTCCGGAACTTTTTTAATAACCAAGTACGTTGGCATGAGGCATCTAGTGACACGCCCTTCTCTGCCATAGATGTTACCACCTACAGACGATTATTTGATATGCAACTCATTGTAAATCAACAGAACCTCGTTCTATTCTGCACCATTTTCACCAATGAGATTGATCCGGGTCATCCTAGAAGGATATTCCTTTTTAGTTTTCTCAACGATAGATGAATATTCCCCTTTAAAAAAAGTTCTTTTAATCAGAATAGATTCAGTCAGAGAGAGAGAGAGAGAGAGAGAGTTAGAGAGAGAGAGAGAGAGAGAGAGAGAGAGAGAGAGAGTGTGTGCATGTGTGTCGGTTTCTTTAGTGTAATCAGCTACATTATATAATAAAGACATTTATGAATCTAAAAAATGAAAATAATTACTAAATATGTGACAAAAATGCGTACTCACATACAATGTATACATATATATATATATATATATATATATATATATATATATATATATATATATATATATATATATATATATATATATATATATATATATATATATATATGAATAAACTATGACTTACATCAGGATCAAATCAACATCCTTCATTGAAAGGCATATATTAGTATTATGCCTTTCAACTATATGATTTGATCCTATATCATAAGTTTATTCATAATATATATATAGGTATATATATATATATATATATATATATATATATATATATATATAGATATATATATATATATATATATATATACATTGGCTCTATGCATTTTTGTCACATATATAAGTTGGAATGAGGCATCCACACGTATCTAAATACAATGGTACCACCTTTCAGACGATTATGACCTGCAACTCTATTGTGAATTAGAAATTTATTCCTACTGCACTACACGTGATTGTGTGTTGATTACCTGTATCATATTCGGTCAAAAGGGACGATTCGAACGAAATGCTATCAGTTGGATCCCTGCTGGGTCGGGAAGTTGGATAAAACCCGCTGGTATGCTAGGCTGTAAAACTGCCCAGGTAAAAGCCTCAGGTACAATGGTACTTAGTTTCCAACTTCTTTGGACTAGTCGGTTTAGTGACCTTGCATTTCAGTTGAAAGACATTTATGAATCTAAAAAGTGAGTCAGAATTTTTTTTCATGTTACACCCATTCTACAAAAACACACACACACACACACACATATTTATATATATATATATATATATATATATATATATATATATATATATATATATATATATATATATATATATTGTGTGAATATATATATACATATATATTATATCCTTATTGAAAGTGTGTATATATATATATATATATATATTCCAACTATTTATGATATATTCTATCCCGATATATATATATATTATGTGTGTGTTGTGTGTTGTTACCTGTTATATATTATATAAATATATATATTGTGTATATATAGTTGATATATATATATGGATAAAACCCATATATATATAAATATATGGTATATATATATGGCATATATATATATATATATATATATATATATATATATATATATATATATATTTTATATATATATATATATATATATATATATACACACACACACATATATATATATATATATATATATATATATATATATATATATATATATATATATATATATATATATATATATATATATATATATATATATATATATATCAACCTACATTTTGATGTATCTGTAACAAATATCACAGACTGTAGGTAAAATCTTTTATATTTTTTTTTCTATTTCTGGACAATTGTGATATAAAGCAAACCATTATATTCATGTCGTAACCAAATGTCAAGAGATTTTTTTAGCAAAAGAAAGGCATTTTGCTCAATAAATGAAGTTTCAGGACCTGTACATAGATCATATTCCAACTTACTATTATATTAAAATAATGAGAAAGTTGAAGCTAAAATGGCTTTTTCTTTGAACAACTGAAGATAAGATCATCGATTGCTCTGCTAAGTTGGAAATGATTTTGGAAAATTGCTACTAAGAACCCAATTACTAATAATCTCAAGTTAAAGATACTTTTACAAAGTGGTGGTTTTCAGCGTTCATTATTCGTCACACACTTCTGCTCTCTGCCTGTATAAGAATTAGAAAATTAAAGGCACCACGCACGGCACTCTGCTATACTGCAGGAATCATAGATGATATGCTCTACTTGATAAATATTCCACAACTTTACTTTGAAAGTTACTAAACAGAACACCTCGAAATTCAGTAACGTCTTATCTAATCCTGGGAGCCCTGATTAATTAATGGCAATAATCAGTAGTTACTTTAAATTCTGTTCCAATCATTATTTCTCCGCCATGTGACATTGCAAAGTTGACCAGATAATCAGAAAGCGAAAAATCCTCCTTTGCGGTAAAGATATATCATTTGGTGAATGTTATGATTAAATCTATTTTGTCTCTTGTCGGAATGATTACTGCTACAAAGACAATGTGGATTTATCTACGGGCTCTCTCAGTTTGATTACCATGTCTGTAAACAACATTAGAGCTTAAATTCGACCGCTTATCGTTGGAGCTGAACGTATGGCAAAATCTGCAATAGCTTTATATATATATATATATATATATATATATATATATATATATATATATATATATATATATATATATATATATATGTATGTATGTATGTATAACCATCTCCATAGTAAATGTTATTTATGGTAGTAATTCCTTTAATATGTCAAAAATATGTTTACGTTTTGTTACCCCATCCGAACGCAAATCATTTTGTCAGTGTATGCGACATTTAAATTTTGTGGATTGACGAATGCAAAGTTTATGTTAGAATATCCAAATGGGAGAGTAAATGGATATTGAAAATGTGGAGTTATGTTTAAGGGCGTTAGGTTTGCATGACTTTTTTTCTGTTTTCCTAACATGGATAGGGGTAGTTAGTGATAGAGCACGGGTTATAAGAGCAATTTTGTTAGGTAAGAGGAGAGAGGAGCAGTTGTGAATGTTTGGAGATATAGTTATACGAGCAATTTTTTAAGCTAAGAGGAGAGAGGAGTGGTTGTGAATGTTTGGAGATGTTAAAATGCTAATAGGCGACAGTGAAGAAAAAGTGCAGAGACAGTAAAAGAATTTTAAAGTACAGATAATCATGAGTCAGTTAATGACCATCAACTGCAGTTTGAAATTGATATTAATGTAATGGGCGGGACAGGGTGACAGAAGAGCTAAACAAGGAAGACAGATTTTATGAGCCGTTTCGAAAAATGCCGATGGAAGCAAAGGTTGGAATGTTTAAAGGAACTGTGGAGTCCTGTAAAAGACTGCGTAGTCGATGCTGACGTGCTTGTGATGAGCCTATTAATGAAGAGGGAGTTTTCTTTATGTCTCATATCTTCCATTCTGCTCTAGAAAATAGATGTGGCAGTGACTGTTTTCTCTGTTACCAAGCATTACTAGGGGATACTGCTTATTGGCGGATATTCATGCACGCCCATATACGCCTATGCACACAACACACACACATACACACACACTCTGAATGACCACCGATAAACTCTCTCTCTCTCTCTCTCTCTCTCTCTCTCTCTCTCTCTCTCTCTCTCTCTCTCTCTCTGCCCTCCCTCCCTCTCTCACCCTCCGACTCTCCCTCAATCTTTCCCTCTTTCTCCTTCCTAACACCCCTTCTACGCTCTCTCTCTCTCTCTCTCTCTCTCTCTCTCTCTCTCTCTCTCTCAGCTCTCTCACTCTTTCCCTCTTTCTCCTCTGTAACACCCCCTCTATTCTCTCTCTCACTTCCTCTCCCTCTCTCACTCTCTCTCTCTCCCTCTCTCTCTCATTCTCTCCCTTTCCTGTTAAGATAGTTGCTTCAATTACACTGCCCAACATTGGGCATCGGGAATGCCACTATTCATCTCAACGACCTCGAAAACTATGGATTAGACACTAATATCTGTCTTTTTTTTTACATTTTATTTTCCACCCCTTCTCACCCCCTTCCTATCGGTGCTGAACTTGGACTTAAAGGGCATCGAGAGTGTCACTATTCATCTCAGTGACCTCGAAAACTATGGATTAGACACTAATATCCGTCGTTTTCAGTTATTTTTACATGTCACCCTCTTTGGTGCCAGTGATGTCTTATCCCCCACAGTATTCTTTCCCAGATATCGAAATGAGGTGTGATAAACCCGTGGAGTTTATTTAGTTACTAAGTCTACGGGCAGAACCAGCCCCGTTTCAGGGAAGCCCATCCCATCCCCATCCCCCTTTGGTGCCCTTTGGTGCTAGTGATGTCTTACCCTTACAGTATTCTTTTCCAGATAGTAAGTCTTACGTATACCATGTTTGGTTGAAATTGCTCAATGCATTTCAGAGTTATGCTGGAACACACACATACATAAATACATACATCCATTTTATGTATATATATATATATATATATATATAT
>NC_089750.1:54787296-54792296 GCF_040412425.1 Macrobrachium rosenbergii
GTCGCTTAATATCAAATTCACGCTACTTCAGGAATATCCCCTTCAGTGATAATTCCCCATCGTGGATATTCCTGAAGTAGCGTGAATTTGATATTAAGTGACATTTGTAGCTTCATGATTATACATAATTTATATATAGTATATATATATATATATATATATATATATATATATATATATATATATATATATATATATATATATATATATATATATATATATATATATATATATATATATATATATATATATATATATATATGTATGTATGTATATGTATCTACGTATGTATGTATGTATACAGTGCTAAGTGATATATTACGAATAATCACGCAGTTCAACCTAAATTATGGCTTAAAATTTACCTGAGGTTTCACAAATACTCCATAAAAGAACGTAAAAAAAATATATTGCCTTAATCTTTCGATTACTTCAGGACCATTCAGGTAAACGAATCAAAGGGAAAATAATAAGACAAGGCTGCTGAAATAATGTCACTTTTCAAGTGTACTTAAAAAGTTAACGTTTTCCCAGAGATCCTCAGAGATGGATCATTGTCAAGTGTTATAAGTTTTAAAACCGTGACTCTTTAACAACTGGAGTTTTCCCTTTTATCTTTTTCTGTAGAATCATTTCGATCGTCGATGTGAGCTAGTTTCTCCCAAAGTTAAAAAGAAAGAAAATAGTTGGACGACGGACGGTTTCTTATTCGTGTCAGTTTTCCTCAACGATATTCTTGATCCGTCGATAATTTTTTTAGGAGGTCAGAATTGTCGTGCAAAAATGGCGCAGTTGTTTTTAAATACCAACGACTGTCAGCTGCTATGTAATAAATCTTTAAGTTTATTGTTATAAAAAAGGATCGGTATGAAAATTTAGAAAATCCAATATATTTTGGGTGTTTTCTCCTGAGTGAAGTTGACACAGTATTTCAAAATGAGTCCTTAAATAAGGGAGTTGGAGCTGTTACCTCTACATCCCGGCCGTTTTACTTCAATTTCTGTCACCCATACAAACAAAGAGTTGGTTGCTTAAGAATGCATACAACAAAGGCAATTGATACATGATGAACGTTGACCGTATGATGTTTCTTATTAATTGCCTTCTTTCTGTGATATTGGCAGTGCCCTTATCATCGTGTGTTACTAAATGCATTAACATTTTTTCTTTATTATTTATAATTTGTCTCTCTTCTTCAGCAAAATATATTTCTGTTCATTAAAATATAGATTTTTACGCTCCACAACAACACAATTTTCAACATGTTTAATCGTACAGACCTACCATAGCTAGCCTAAAAGAACTAACATGTCATTGTTAAAATCTGATAAAAGCACTTGCACTTTTACAGTTTCAGTTTCCTCATCACTTCATAAAATCTGTAGATCACTGTTTGAGAGAACTATCTCTTATTAGTTTAGTCATTAGAAAAGTAAAATATCACATTCAACAAAAAATAACATTCTACTTGCGATTCTTGATTTCGGACTTCTTCTTTCAAAAGGAAAGTTTATCATAATGAAATCACGACAGAGAGAGAGAGAGAGAGAGAGAGAGAGAGAGAGAGAGAGAAAAAATGGATGGGCAAAGCAACACTGAAGATGCGACCTTTAATAACTGAGATTAAATTCTCCGTTAGTGATTACAGTCGTAAAGGGTCTCGTCCCATATCTAAAATATATAATAATAATAATAATAATAATAATAATAATAATAATAATAATAATAATAATAATAATAATAATAATAATAATAAGTCCATGCATGATTCTTTACAATCCGGGTAGACAAGGGGGAGATAAATAGTACTTACTTTCAGTCTATGAGCTTTTGTGTGCTTGAATAAAATAGTTTGTTTACTTTTACGGGCATAATCTAAAACGCGCACACAGATAGATCTAATTTCATTCTAACATTTTTAATCTAGTTCTACGCAGCGTCTTGAATTACCCAGTGACTTGAATGTTGCTTACGCCGCTTAATACGCTACAGACACTCTTGTATATTCTGAGATGTATGTATCTGATTTGCATACATATTGGTCTTAGACAAATACTTGCTGCTTTTAATAAAGGAACTTTAGGAATGCTGGCACTAATAATGAGAAACTTAGAAGGAATTCGCCATTTAAGTCTGCTTTATGCACCAGTATTTATCTTGCAGTTCAAGAAAACCGTGTTGTCCTGTGTCAAGATTTAGGCTTTCGTATACTTTCTCATGTACAGTTAATGAAGTTTCTAACATGACCTTTGACCATGAAGCAAATCAATTCAAAGACAGTTCATGAAAACGAAAAATTGCTGTTAACAAGGGAACGATTGACTCTATAAAAATAAGAAAACAATTACCACCCAAGAAGAATGCAATGAAGCGGATAACTATAAACGAATTGCAGTCGTAGTTTTCTTATTCAAATGATAATACCCGCTAAAATCACTTAATCTTTTTCGCATTCAGTGCCTTTGCCGCGGCTTCTTTAGACCTTCTTAATTTCCACACTTTCAATACTTGTACTCTGCTTAAGCCACACGTGCTTGTTCAGCACTTTCAGACTTTTCTTCCATTCACATTCAGCAACTAAACTTCCTTTCCATAAAAGACATATGGAACAACAGTCTTCGCATTTCCCAACTTTAGATTTGTTAATACCTCTTCTTTTTTCAAACATTTGGCTTTAATCCTGTTGTTCTCTTTGCTTCATCTATTATAATTTTTTCTCTAATTTTGCAATCTTCTTGCAATATATTTACTCTTCTATACCTACGCCATCCATATGCTTTCGCCCTTTCGTATTCAATTTACTGCTAAACTCTCAGTGAATTTCATATCTCTGTTAACCTTTTATTAACATTAATTTTGAACTTTATTTTTTTACGTGTGCTTACTCTTTCACCAGGTTCCAGTGTTCCTCATCATTATTCCAACTATCATTGTATAATCTTTAAGTATCAGCCACATAACTTACCATTAACGAGCAACGTTTTTATCCTACAACATTACGCTATTTCCCAACTTCTTTCCGATATTTTTTGCATTGCTGAAGGATTGAAAAAGTTAAGCAGTCATGGGAAAAAAAAACTACCCCTCTTTGACACCAAACCAGTACACATTCTAACATTCGCTTTCTATAATCATGCAGGCTCTTAAATACATTAAAAATTGTCTGCTATATCATGCGTCATCAGCGCCTTACTCATTGATTTATCACACATTAATTCTATCACATGTTTGTTATAGGTCTGTTTATGCCTCATACAGTTATTTCCCTCTACTTTCAAATTTCTCTTACTTCTGTTGCATAATAAACACTAAGCTTGTCTAAGCTCGCGCTGCTCTTCTCCTTTCAGCCTCTGTTATCTGTCTTACACCATCTTTGGTCTACACGTTAACACTATACCACTGTATTACGTATAGTCACTTGTCACTTTAAGACTTATACAATGGACCATTAATCTTCTGAAGTTTTCAGTTAGAACCGCTCCTTCATGTAGGTATACTTTGCACACCCTGGTTACCCACTCAGCCGCACAGCATCTCACTCATAATCCTACTGATTTGTAGCCACTTTCCATTCTTCGTCACTTCCATAGGCTTCCTAGGGCTTATCCTAACCCTTCCTTCCTGGATCATTGAGGCCTGGACCCCTTTATCCTCTAGATATATAAATCTAAAATATCTGCGCTTCTGATGCAGGAATGATGCTTCTCGGTCAACATCGCTGTATTTTCATATTGTATATCAAGATCTATTTGGCGCATTTCTGTCAGAATTTACTTCCAATAGGAAAATTTTTTGGATGTTTCCTAGATAGTGACCGCCCGCCCCCCGTCCTTCCCGGGGGTTTTCGGGGTCGTTATCTAGAACTAATATTTCTTAGGGGTCGTTATCTTTATGATATTTACAGTCTTTTGTTTATCTTTTATAGTAATCCCCAACGGGCTTGTACTAAACATGCCCCAGAGGTGGATATATACCGGGTTAAAGCCCGTGGGGTCACTATCCAGGAAAGATCCAATTTTTTAATTCAAAAAGTATTTGCTTGGAGTGAGCGTCTAACATTCACAATAGCCATACATGTATTTTTTTTACTCCCTTTATCCTCAGCTGCTGTATTCATCCTCTTGTAAGTCATAATCTGATCATCTCTTACGCCTTACAAATGTACCAGAAACCATCTCTTTATCTTCACTAATCCAATTTCACCATTCTCCAACATAATGGTTTTATTTCCTCTTCTTACCGCTAGGACCAGCGAGCAGTCCCTAGTGTTTTTGTGATCCTATTTTTGGATTTTTTATAGTTTTCCTATACCCTTTCAGGTTCACTTCCCTTAAAAAAAAGTCTTTTTAAAAAACGCCTTTCATGTACATGAAACGTCTATTATTTAAAAAAAAATTGTTTTTCCAATTTCTTCTCTCTCTCTTTATCCTCAAGCCTAAATTGTCTCCATGACGTCTCATTTACTTTACTGTATGTATTCGCATACACACACATATATATATATATATATATATATATATATATATATATATATATATATATATATATATATATATATATATATATATATATATTTGTATATATTTATATACTGTATATACACAGTATATATATATTTGTATATATTTATATACTATATATACACAGTATATATAGCGAGGAGGAAAGATAGAGATAGAAAGTCTCTAAACAGACATGACATTTCTCGAATCAGAAGCATCACTCCGCTGGTAGCGTTTAATATCGAAACGACTGTAGCTTGGGAATTTTTTATTACCAGGGTAAAATGAATCCTTTATCAAGATATTAACAAATATATTGAGATTTTAATTCAGCGTGTAAAATTTCAGCAGCCTTTACGATGTGCACACTATATATATATATATATATATATATATATATATATATATATATATATATATATATATATATATATATATATATATATATATATATATATATATGTATGTATGTATGTATGTATGTATATATAAAAATAT
>NC_089750.1:54797296-54799796 GCF_040412425.1 Macrobrachium rosenbergii
TATGACTGGTGAATGTGTGTGTGAATTTGTACCTTAATAGCAAACAGTGCAGCGTAATCTTGGTTCATAGTTTAAGGGTGGTTGTTGTACTACTTACTTTTTCTTTCTTATTCTTCCCAGGTCCCGCTTCTCCGATTCCGCTCTGAGGGACCCGGGAACTCACTTGTCTTGATAACGCAGAGACATTCTGAGATATATACGGAGTATTCCATATTGATTGTCAAATCTACACTGTCATAACTGTAATAGAATTAGGAAATCTTTATTTTTCCTGAAAGACTATATCTTACTCCTCCTAATGTCACGCTGAAGCTTATCGTACAGTCATAGAAGAGAACGAAAGTGGTTCAGTGATCATCGTAGACATTTATGTTCCGTAATAATGTTAAGGAGAAAAATAATTATACCACGCCTCCGCGTCCCCCCCCCCCAACACAAAAAAATTATAATGGAAGAAAACCTCAATTTAGAATTTATAGTGCAAAATGTACTGTGTTGCTATGCGCGGGAAAAATTCGAATGCTAGGTCTTTATAATAATAGGTAATAGCTTTGCAAGATCCATTAGGGAACTTTCGTCGACATATCTGTACGAAATGCTGTATTCGTATATATAGATGAACTGAGAATTTCTATTTAGGAACAAGAAGAACGGCGCTAAAACCGTCTTTATCAGGTTAATTGAAATAAAAATAAACAACCATAATGATATACAAATTCTAAACAATCGTAATTTCTTACAGACGCACACACATACACATACCTACATTTATATATATATATATATATATATATATATATATATATATATATATATATATATATATATATATATATACATTAAATATAAAAAGATGGTAGCATGTAATAGGCATGAAACGTGACAAGGGACATCTATTTTTACAGTAATAAAGCGCACTTATCGAAAAATAAGTAAACATGTTTATCCAAACGAGCAGTTAGCATAACTACAATATTTTGATGGTGATAAGCAATATTTAGAGAAAAGAAAAAAGGAAAACTAGACAATTGCCAAAATACCTGTAACATTTGAAGAGGATACGATCATATTCAAGAAACAGCTGAATAGGCAGTATATTACCATCAAGTTAGACTTTTTCTTCAATTTTATTTAAATGTTGTTATATTTGTAGGGCAATTCCCTTTAGTAGGCCCTCGTTGACTATTAAAATTCATTAAAAATTATGACGAAATTTACAAGGGCTGACACTTGGAGGACAGCCTTCGCTTTCTCTGGCTGATGATATAACTTCCTCTCTTTATTTTATGTCCGTCATCAATTGCGATATTCTATTCGACTTACACATGTTTTTTGTGAAAGCTGTCTGCCTTAACGCTGTTGAGTGAAAACGCTCTCTCATTTTAAATATCACAAACTTAGTATATTTAAGGAGGCTCTCCTGTTGGGCATCATTCATTTCATCGGGTATGACCGTTTTACTTAGACCGTATTTATAACTGAATTTCTTACGCCAGCAAGCATTAACTGTATTCTACGGTCGAGCAATGTATTCTTGCAGCAATACACGATTCGTAATCTACCTACAAAATCTGTTTTCATTTCAGTTTTATTGTTAGTTCAGGGATCATTGTTATGTGATTAGGAGCTGCAATATTACACAATTTCCCTTTATTTCTGTTTCCCCTCTAGCTATATGGACCGTGAGAAACAATCAATTATGAGAAAATAGGGTCCCGAGTGACACGAAAGAAAAAGCAGGGACTTTCTTCACACAAAATGAGTGACAGTGGGCAACAGAGAATTGCAGTAATAAAACATGAAAGAGTGCTGTGATTGCTTGGATGAGAAAAGACTTTTTAAGGCAAAAAAAAAATTTCACTTCAACCCAATCCTACTCTGCGAAATAGTGCAATTCATACCTTGTATCATGGATTTGAGTGAGTGAATTTTTGAAACTGGATGGTATTGCATGCGGTTGATCAAAATTTGCGTGGGATTCGCAGTTCGAAATGACTCAATGATTAATATACAAAGCCGCAAACCAAGAGTCAGAAGATATCTCGAGTGTCAAATTTTTCAACATGTTCCACGCAAAATTGAAAGTGAATGACCATTGTCTCTTGTATAACCATCTCTTTCAGAAATATATTTTATATATATATATATATATATATATATATATATATATATATATATATATATATATATATATATATATGTATATATGTGTGTGTGTGTGTGTGTGTAAGTATGTATGTATATATATATATATATATATATATATATATATATATATATATATATATATATATATATATATATATATATATATATATATATACTCGTATATATATATACACGCACTTTTAACTCATTTTGCTAGTGAATACAGTATATAGGGCTGCAACATCCATCTCTTAGCCGTTTGGTGACTGATCCCATACAGTACTGCTGCAATGCTGTTATTTCTTGATATTCTACTTTGATTGCCACTGACCTCATGTGCAGAGGCTTGTTT
>NC_089750.1:54802296-54813944 GCF_040412425.1 Macrobrachium rosenbergii
TTCTTTAAGACGTCAGTGACATGTGTCAGTTTACATCTTACATCTTACCAGTGGGTAATCTTCCAGCCTCATTGACAGCCTTATTGCTGTGGTTTCAGTGTCACCATAGTAGCATATATTTGTATTTGTTGCTGAAGACAAGACTTCTTTATAAAGTGTAAATATTTTGTCTTTAGGTATTTGTTATTGATTGTAAAAAAGGTTTAAGGTTCTCTTCTTCCTGATTCTCATCGTGTCATTTGATAGTTTATATTTAAGTACTGGTGTGTGAGATTAAATCCTACCACTCCCTGATTTCTTTCCCGTCTACTTCATAAGCGAATGTTAGGAAGGCAAATGACAAGTGTGTTTGGTTTTGTTATTGAAGGAGTTTCTACCCCTCTTAATATTCAGCTTTTTGGGGACTGTTAGTTTAATAAGTGGAATGTTCCTTATTTGTCCCCAGTTGTGCTATGTGATCCAGCCCTTTGAAATACAATCCACTGTGGCCCAGATCAGGACAGGTGAAAAGAGCCTGGTCTAATAACTCTTGATGTAAAATATTGTAACTGTCAGAGGAGGTTGTTATAATTGTCGACCTTGCCAGGATCACGCTAGTACAATTGTGACTGAGGAAGTACTCAAAGAGGAGGCAGAATAGCTTATAGACAGTTAAGACAGGTTCCCAGGGTTAACAATGTTGTTTTTTAAGGATGAGGAGGTGTCTGTTGACTCATTTCTTACTAATCCTGGATGGGAGCAGAATATGTATGATCTTAACAGGATCAGTTATGGCTGATCCCTGAATTTCTAAATTGAGAATTGTCAACTGAGATATGGAAGGGACGTCTATTGTGGGATGTTGTCAAGGCGGTAAAAGTCTACAGTGAGACATTGAATGTAAATGATATAGGAGGAAATGGAAATGAAGAGAGGAAGAAAGAAGAGGACAGGTGAAAAGAGCCTGGCCTAATAAATAAAATATTGTAATGGTCAGAGGTGGTCATTCTAATATAATATATATATATAAAATATATGTAATATATATATATATATATATATATATATATATATATATATATATATATATCAGAGGGTGGTCATTCTATATATATATATATATATATATATATATATATATATATATATATATATATATATATATATATATATATATATATATATATATATATATATATATATATAGTTGTAATGTTAAAGTTGGGGTCTTGCTAGATCAATGGGTCATACTAAACTCAGTTTTTTTTACTGAGGCGCATTTGCCCTTACTCGCAGGGGTGCCCTTTTAGCTCGGAAAAGTTTCCTGCTAGCTGATTGGTTGCAAGTATTTTGTCCGAATAGCATCATTGTTTTCAAATAATTACCAAGTAATGTGAATCGAAACTTATTTACTAACCTAAATTTCTCCCTCAGATATATGTTATGTCAATAAATAATGTTAATGAATAAAGAGATTATAGAGTATTGTGATGGTAAGTCTAAATTTAATAACAACATCCGCCGAAGTCAACGACAGGAGCTTGTTTTCGGATGCACGCTGCATAATTTTTTTACTTTTCACTTATTTTAACAGCAATTGGGATAAATTACACTAAGCATAAGAAAAACATTTTATTATAACCTTTCTTTGAATACCTGAATCTACTAAAAACATGGAATTAATAAAACTTGCTGTTGGTGAAAACTTCTGGGAAGGTAAAAGGAACAGCCTGTGACTTTAGATAAAATTTATATAAAATTACCTAGATAGGTAGGCCTACTTATTCATATGGTATCCATATGCCTGCAAATGTTGATGGGCAAGAAAACTTTTCAGGTACATATAATCTTTTATAGGCTTTTGTGCTGAAGCCTTTTGTTATATCATTATGATAAATATGATGAGGCTATTTTTCCTTTTACATAATAATAATGTAATTCCCTTATTATGGCTTTATTTCTTGCACACATTTCAAACTAGGCTAGCTTATGTCTATGTGTCTTACACCAATTTTTGACAATTGCAATAAATTTTGCTTAACTCTTTAAGCTAAGGAGTAACAGTAAACAGTAGCTGATGCTTGATATAAGGTGTATGTAGGCCTATGATGTAAGTCCGTATAGAAAGTGTTTGCTAATTTTGTCGTAAAGGTATAGAGTCTATTAATAGAACTATTTTCGGTTTGAGGATACTGTAGTGTTCCATAAATTGCATAAAAATCACAATTAAATGAATTCATAATTTCACAGAGTTACAACCGCGATACCCCTCCCTCTCCCTTCCATCCCCTCCTCGGTACTTGACAGTAGACGACTATAGCCTACTAATCCTTAAAATGTATATGTGTAGAGTACATTTTCTACTCAGTCACATATTTTACTTCTCAATATATCCGCAGAAACTCGTGTTAACCTTATATGTGTCCTGAACAGAACGCAAAATAAGAAAATAAAAAGTTTTCTTATCTCGCCTGTCTGCTGTAACTTATATTTTTATTAGTGTGCACCTTCAAAAAGAAACATAGAAACTATTTAATTGCAGATAAAGCCATTAAAGTAATCTCAATAACATAACACTGATTTCAACACTCACATAAATCAGGAAAAAGCTGCAATGACATAAATCAGGAAAATGCTGCAATGACAATCAGCTGGGATAGTGTTCCCTCCAGGCCACCACAGACTGTTCCTTTTACCTCCCCGGAAGTTTTCACCAGTAGCAAGTTTTATTAATTCCATGTTTTTAGTAGATTCTGGTATTCAAAGAATGTTTATAATAACATGTTTTTGTTATGCTTAGTGTAACTTATCCCAATTGGTGTTAAAATATGTGAAAAGTAAAAAAATTATGCAGCGTGCATCCGAAAACAAGCTCCTGTCATTGACTTCAGCGGGTGTTGTTATTAAATTTAGACTTATCATCACAATACTTAATGATCTCTTTATCTGTTAACATTATTTATTGACATAACATATATCCAAGGGAGAAATTTAGGTTAGTAAATAAGTTTCGATTCACATTACTTGGTAATTATTTGAAAACAATGATGCTATTCTGATAAAATACTTGCAACCAATCAGCTAGCAGGAAACTTTTCCGAGCTAAAAGGGCACCCCTGCGAGTGAGGGCAAATGCGCCTCAGTAAAAAAAAACTGAGTTTAGGATGATGCGCAACTTACTTTAATTACCACAAAAATCTGGACTTTGGCCTTGGGGACAGCTAAAATTACAAACAACAAAATATGCCTGAAGGGCTACTTCAAGGGGGTAGTGATTAGATAAACTCTGGGGTTTAACTTAATTCATTATATTTACAAAAGAAACACATCAAAAGACTGATAGCGTAATTCTGGAGTAATGAGGCGAAAGCACATGACGGGAATTTCCTGGAGGGGCCAGATGTGGGATCCCGCTTCAAAATTGTTGATAAAGAAGCAGCGAGGGCAGCTATGCACACGAAGTGACACAGTTCCACAGATGGGTAGTCCTATCCTGCAATCAAACACTTGCGGTTACTTAACTGGGACTAACACTGTAATGAGGGAATCGATGAATTGCATAGAAGATGCCTAGACTGAACTCATTTCCCGTGACTTGAACATCAAGCGAGTACGTTACTCTTCTCTTAAATGCTTTGCAAATTGAACAGCACAAAATATAAGTAATACAGGTCTCACTGTAATTATATCGCACTATGAAAGCGAAGGAACACAGTGGGAGAATAACAGGGAACGTGGCTGAAGAAAAACTTTAAATCCTGGTACTTTGCCTTTTCTTTAGGAGTTGAAATTCTTCTTATGAGGTCCAGCGAAGGAGCAAATTAATTCACATAAAAACTTATTTTTTACTGCCCGCCACGTGTCTGGAATAGGCAGTGGATAGAGCAAGGGACAGAGCTCTGGAGTCCGTAGTGCCGCCGACAATTGTGAGGGATAGTGTCGTTGTTGTTGTTGTTTTAGATTTAGCTGGCCTTGTGCCAGCACGGGCTCTTGCTCCTAGCGTCGGAAGTTACAGCTTTTTCTTCTTAGATGGCGTTGTGATCACTCTGGCCATGTGGGAACTGCGGGCTTCATGGTTTCAAATTCAAAATGGCGGAATGCATGTGGTCCGCCCACCAGCCGGCCTGCCTCGGGCGACGATTAGCTCTTGGCAAGGGTCCACACCTGGAATTTATGGATTTCTGACAGCACTTTGGACAAGAAGTGGTTTAAAGGGGTTTTCCCCCAAAAAAGGCAGTGGTGAGAGATTTTAGGGACGAATTTCTGACGGTGCCTTACTTATCATACTAAATTTTGCAAAAACTTAGGAGGAATATTTAATTACATATATATATATACAAACATTTTATTTTAATATTTATTATAAAATATATATATATATATATAATATATATATATATATATATGTATATATATATATATATATATATATATTATATATATATATATATATATATATATATATATATATATATATATATATATAAACATATATTCTATATATATATATATATATATATATATATATATATATATATATATATATATATATATATATATATATATATATATATATATATATATATATATATATATATATATATATATATATATATATATATATATATATATATATATATATATATATATATATATATATATATATATATATATATATATATATATATATATATATATATATATATATATATATATATATATATATATATATATATATATATATATATATATATATATATATATATATATATATATATATATATATATAGGTATGTGCATATATATATATATATATATATATATATATATATATGAATATATATATAGCGTGCGTGCGTCCTCTTTTACAAAATTATTCAGGAAAACGGTTATTATTAAGGACTGTTAAATAAAGATTAGTTGTAATAAGATATATCAGTTTTTATGCAAGACTTCATCCCTTTGCTTTTCAACGCCAACTGCAAAATCCCAGTTTATCAATCGATCTGAATTGATTTAATTAGCTACTTCAGGACTGAAAAAGACCATTTACCTTTTTTTTTATCCTGCCTTTGGCAGTAAGTAATGTGACAAGTTTGCAACACATTAAGTTTTATTACTCATAGGAAGTAAAATAAGAAAAAATATAAAATTAAGTAATTAGTATGTTATTGGCTCGAAGGCCATATCCCAGAACAGTGCTTGTTAAGAGTTATTTTTTCTCTCAGTTCTCTGAATATCTAACCAGCTGCGCCTTTGATTGCAGGGCACCATAATGATATCTATGGCTCATTGTAATCAGTACCGTTACAGGAAGCGTTTTCTAACAGTTGAATATATTGTTTTTTAGGGGAAATACGTGTTCATGGTGAGTGGATGTTATCCTGCTGAGTAGTGTAGTTATAAAGAAAACTCTGTAAGTAATGAAGCTTAAAGCCCTCATGCTGTCATATGAAACTGAGCGCAGCTTGATATTTCAGAAAAGCTGGGTAGAGAGATGAGATATGACAAAGGGCTGAGGTTATGAGAATATGTATAAATTCCATTTCTAATGAGTGCTAGGCGTCGAGAAGTGAATCATGTGAATGAGAATGAATTAAATCCAAGTGATTTCAAAGCTGTAATAAACCCTGACCGATAGCTAATTTTAAACCAAAGGCTCACTGTTTGTTAGCTATTTTTTCTCAATATGAAATGAGCCACTGGGACGGGGTGGGAACTACAATAAGTTAGGTATAAGAGAAAGGAGAATTACTATGGATGTTTGCTTTTTCATTTATTAAGATACTATTCCCTGTTGTAGTAATACCAGAAGAATGTGTAGTTTGGTTTCTAACATGGTTCGAAATGGTTGGAAAACAGAAAAATTTTATGAAAAAGATAATTTTATAAGTAAATTAATATGTTCATAGAAAAATAAAAGATGAAGAATAAGGTATTGCAAGCCGTGCGATATAGATGACATGAAAATCAACTTTAGAAAAAAAGGCAGGCTGCGATAAACAATGAAACGATATATTTCAAGTTGAAAGACAACCAGAAGGCATGAAAGTTAAATAAATCTGTTCTGATGAAAATACATTCATTTTCAGAGAGCTCTTTCTGACATAAAATAAAGCATGATTATTATTTGCAGCAAGAAAATGAAATAAATTTTCATGCCTCTGTGTTTGATGCTCACACACACAGACACAGACACACACACACACACACACACATATATATATATATATATATATATATATATATATATATATATATATATATATATATATATATATATATATATATATATATTATATATATATATATATATATATATATATATATATATATATATATATATATATATATATATATATATATATATAGAATTTATTCTATACCAGTCAACTTTAGTAAAAAGATTTGTTGTTCTTGAGGGGATGATTATGAATCGGAATTGACGTCAAAGATTACCGTTACGTATGAGAAGAAGATTAGTAGGCGTTCTATTGAAAAATATTCATCACTGTGAAAAATAACCATGAATTGAGTTCTGAATGAAATTAACAATGTGGGAAAATGCATTGTATGTTATGTGGTGTAAAGCTAAAATAGCAATGGTAGAAAAGTCAAGATATGTTGCTGAATTTGCCTTTCTAAGGTATAAAAAGGAATTTTAAGGATCGTGGAAAAACATGAACTTCGGAACAAAAATTGTTTGAATTCAATTCATAACTTTGCTTTGTACTCAGATAAAACTTCACTTAACGGAAATTAGTTTCATGTTTGATCCAGTCCAATAACAGAACAATTCCATATCCATATTCTGCTGAGACACACTCACATAAATGTGAATATACATTCAAATAACTTCGTAAGGTTCAGTCAGTTAAAAGAACGCTGTGGTGATGCGCATGCGCAATGTTTGCTACGTCAGAAGGTCGCTCCTGTTTATTCCGCCCAGCTGTTAAAGGGAAGCAGTGACAACTGAAGTCAAGATAAAAGGCGCTGGGCTAGCAGCCTCACCGCCAAAGACTCGTGTAAAAATAAAAAAAAACAGTGCAATTCCTGGCGCTATTCTCCATGAGGAAAAGAAGGTGTTCACACACACACACACAATATATATATATATATATATATATATATATATATATATATATATATATATATATATATATATATATATATATATATATATATATATATATATATATATATATATATATATGCATATACTTTAAACTAAACTATGTAATATTTTTTTCGAAATGTCAGATGTTTCTTTACATTGCAGTAGAAAGGTTTTTTTCGGGAACACAAAACCAATTTATCTTACAAAAGTTTGAGGAATAACACTTTATTTCTTCCTTGTTAACCTTATTTTCTTTTCTGACGATTATTAAGGGCAAGTCCTATGAGAAACGGGTATTTTGAGTCAGTGGGCTGGTTAAACTTCCTGTCGATGAAAATAATGATAATTATTATAGTGTAAAGCGGAAAGATTTTTAAGAAAATGATACAAAATTTGTGTTAGTAGTTTTTTTGGTTCCTGAGAAATAAGTATGGAGTATCATAAGAATAACTGAATCCCACTTGGCAAACAAATACAATTGGATTTTAGTGAATTAATGTGAATTATTTTAGTCTTAAGAACGAGGGAAATTTTACAGAAACTTTTCAGACGAAATTCAACATATACCAGTTGCATGAAATAAAGCAACGAAATGGAAAAGACCAACCGAGAAAGTGATAAGTCCCAATAAAAGGAAGAGGCAGCAGCAATCTTTTACTTCTCTCGAGAGATTGATGGACAGATCGTTCAATATAGGATCCAGTGAGTGTCAGAGCCGAAGAGGGAACGAGGGTAAAAGAGATTAAGGAGAGAGAGAGAGAGAGAGAGAGAGAGAGAGAGAGAGAGAGAGAGAGAGAGAGGGGTTCGAAAAAAAATTGCTTCAAGAAAAGAAGTCGGGTTCGTTCGGATGCTTAAAGGCAGATATTGGAGTTGTGGGTGATGCCTTCTCCTTCTGCATACAAGCTCCTGTCACCCAGAGTGTCTTATTAGACATCTACAGAGCCTTACACAACACACCCCCTCCCCATCCCCCGCTCCCTCCCCCAACTTCTGCCTTCCTTTATTCCATCAACTCCCCCATTCTCCAGTTACAGGGCCACCCATTACCCTCCACCCACACACACACCCACTCTCCACCCACCCTCGAGGCTCCAAATCACCTCCAGGCCACTCACCAAGCCCTCCAGCGAGAGTCCCAGACCCAACCCAGGGCATAGTGTTTAGCTTCCAAAGAGATAACGGCTGCAGCGGAAATGTCGCCGCTTCCACTCTGTCGAAGAGATGTCGACGAGATGCAAATACACAGTGGTAACATTCCTGGATATAACCCCTGCTGGATCGCTCTTAGTGTCTTTCGACGTCGGGGGATGGATCCCCTTTATTTCTTTATTCTCATTTCAGTTTTACTTTCAACGCTCGGGTAGCTTTGAAGGGGAGCGCTTAATTTATATCGTAGCAGCTTTATTCAAAATACTCCCGAAGTTCAAAAAGACGAATATAAACTTTATTACAGTTAACATATTTATAATTTGATATCTTTGTTTTTGCACACACACACATATACTTACACACGCAATTATATATAAATATATCTTATAATTAGAGGGTAAATTAAAGATTGGTCGTAACTCCCGAGAGGTTTTGGCTTTATTTCTAAGCCATTATCGAGGGACTGATAACATAGTGGTAGAAATTCCCAATATATATGTTATGGGGACAATACAAACAACATACAGACCATTGAAACTAAAATTCCACATCTGTCAGGTGCCATTGGGTGAGCTGTACACTCATTGCTGGCTGAGATGAACGGTACAATTTTTGTACATGTTAGTGAAAACGGCCATTCAATCAACTGGGCTGGGGCTAAAAAGATACTTGTTCTAATAATTCACCAGAAAGAAAAATCATTAGGAACAGTTTTATAAGAGAGAGTATTTTGTTAAGGAATGTATAAAGGTGATGCTTTAATTTCAAAAGAAATATGTAAAATGTTTAAATTTTAACGGAGGTAGTAGAAATGTACTGGAAAAGGCATTATCACATTTGAAAAAGAGTACCCACCCTCAACCACAAATAAGTATATGGCTCCACCCACTGGCACCTGTCAGTTGTGGAATTTTGGTTTACAACAGTCAGTACGTTTTTACTGTCCTGCCAGTATATATGTTGTGACTTTCTGCCACTGTGTATGAATCCTTTTGTAATGTCTTAAAAATAAAGCCGACATCGGTAAGGATTTACACCAAATCTTTAACTTTCTTAATGCCAATAAGACATATATATATATATATATATATATATATATATATATATATATATATATATATATATATATATATATATATATATATATATATATATATATATATATATATATATATATATATATATATATATATATATATATATAATGTGCAAGATACCGTCTTAGAGTTGTGTGTATCGGGAGTCGATGCTGCTTTGATTAGCATTGTGCTGGTATATGGAGCGGATGAAGCTTTGCAAGTTTATTTGCGCAAGGGGTTCATCCGTAATTCAGCAGCAGATTAAAAGTGAACGCTACTGTGACCGTTACATAACCTGAAAAATATTTAATTTGGTAATTTTTTCCTTCCATCCAAATTCGCCACATAGAAATGTTTAGTTCATTCTCCTTTGTCCAGTATATGATAGTTAAGGCTAAGTAGCTCTTACAAAATAAGCTTTTTGAGAAAATCGTTGAGAAAAATCGTGTTTTGTAACAATAACTAAACATTGGGAATATTCATTGAACGAAGTTTGCATATAAATATATATATAAATAATATATATATATTTGTAACAGTAATATAAACATATATATATATATATATATATTATATATCATATATAAGAAAATATATATATATATATATATATATATATATACATATATATACATATATATATATATATATATATATATATATATATATATATATATATATATATATATATATATATATATATATATATATATATATATATATATATAAATATATATTGTTATAAATATATATAAATATATATTGCTACAGGCTGGACTCGGTTTTTGATGAGAATTTACACACAAAATTATAATTGATGCTGCCACGAACCAAGGGAGTCCAGTTTGTAAGCAAAATAGGGAGTTAATCAAGAATTACCTCAGACTTTTCCTGAAGTTATAATTTAAGGTGGAAGGTCGCCATATTGGAATTTAGAATTCGTTGCCAATTTACAGTGATTTATTTATAGAAACTTAACAAATTAACATTAGTAAATTAACAGTTAGACACCATACGACATGATCACTGAGGGACAGATTCAGAATAGGCACAATAATGATAATGACATGAATTGGCAAACAAATGAGTGGATAAAACGGGGCCAATCTGCAATAATCAGTTCAGTGATACTAATTACATTCAGTTTGCAATAATCAGTCAATGATAGTGATCACCTTCAATCTGCCCTGACTACGTGGAATAATAATGTCTATGATGGGGTTCCAGGATGGAGGAATTACTTCATAAAAATGGTTGGCACAACGGAACTTCTCTAACTACGACCAGGAACTTGGGGCAGGCCGAATGGAAGCAAGGAATGGGTGCAGTCGTGCCACGTCTCATTCTCCTGTAAGAGATGGCTTCGTTAGCCCTGATCAAACTAAGGGGAAGGAAATCTCCCTACTGCAGATTACACAACACTTTCTTAAATACAATACATAAATTATCCTAGAAGGTGCTTTTGATGAAAGCCCGAGTCTCGAAATAGCGAGTGTGTCAACAATGGACATGTAATTATATGCACCCAAAGTTAACTACCGCTTGGTAATTTTTCTTAACAGCTAGAATAGCCCTTAGATTGCACTGGTGGAGGGATAAATGATTGTTTATCGGGATCGTTACTCGAATTCACAGTACGTAAATGGCAAGGCATGGGGATACAGGCAAGATTTGGACAAAGGGGAAGATTGTTTCGTGGAGGAATAGGTTAAAGTTTAAAAGAAATGGAAATTAGAGAGTTAAGTATAAGGGACAGGGCTGGCTAATTGACTACTAGTAAACACACGAACCTCTCATAATTGTTACAGGCACCCACAATATGATTGGCTGTCCGTCGACGATCGTCACCACCAGCGGCGAAAGGAGAATCGTGGAGCTTCCGCTCCAGATGAAGTCACGGAGATCTCTCTCTCCCTTTTTGAACAGCAGATCGCATTCAGGTTTTGGGGGGCAGGGCTGACACTGTACCTGCAAGCAAGCCAAGAAAGCCAGCAAGGAGGGTATGGGAAAAGCACACTTATGTTAATATGCCTATAGAAGCAAATCTACCTGTTCCCCAGCCCTTAAATGCCCTTCTGCCCTTCCTAATCCCTACATGCCTCCCCCATCGCGCGATGGGGGAAAGGGGTTTGGGAGTATTGTTTTTCGCATCGTACGATTCGTAAGAGGGGGAAAACTAGGTGTGTTCTGGTAGCAGGGGGTTTTAAGAGGGAGGCTCATTGTCTTCCCCAGCGTGGGCATTTTCTGTAGGCTTGGAAGGCGTGCGTTCTCTGTCCCTATGAGTAAAACAACGGAGTTCCGCCATATTGGCGCCAGCTATACGC
>NC_089750.1:54814444-54894444 GCF_040412425.1 Macrobrachium rosenbergii
GTACTGGTGCTCTTTAATTTTCACCTTTTAAATGGTTATCTACGTATATATTTGTCACGTGCAGTTTGGTGATATATTTACACGTTACACACACACACACACACACACATATATATATATGTGTGTGTGTGTATAATATGTGTGTGTTTGTGTTTGTATACATATATATATATATATTATATATATGTATATATACATACATACATACATTTATAAATACATATATTCATATATATAGCAGCTTTGACCCCCTTCCTGCGATCATGGAACATCAACAACTATGAGGCAGAACTACTGGGGTTCTGATCACCATAACGTATCCTTTGCACAAAGTCAAGGATCAGTAACCGGTGGTCTAGTGAGCGTTAGCTACCAAGGACATTCCGTCCATTTTCATGCATAAAATATGAAGGCTCTTGTTCACTTCTTCCTGCAAGAAATATGCATTCAAACATTTTGTATGCGTTGACAGGGTCTGATTTTATGCAATGTTTCTACTCGTATTGACAAAAGTCACAATAGTTTTAATCATGTTACAGTGAACAACCATTGTTAACTTATATACTCGGCATACAAATAAATCTTGATAGAAAACGCGTGAATTGTTAGCTAATTCAAAAGGTACAGTCAACATATGGATTCTTTTTTATTCGTGAAAATATATTTCATTTTCCAGTATTAAAATGTTTCACTTAGCAAAGTGGTTAGTGTTTTCAAGTTATAACTTTGAGTCTATGGGCTTACCATTTAATTTATTTTGCTTACCTGTACGATTGTTCATAACCGGAATGTCTATGCATTGATGTTATTAAATTTTGATTTCATAATAAAAACAGTTATTTAGTTAACCTGATTAACGATTGATTTTGATATTGGAGAGATGTGTTTCTATTTTATTGTTTCGTTTAGTGTTCTATTGTTCTTTTATGTAGTCTGAACGTAGTTTTTAAAAAAATAATATCGTATACCTTTCCTAAAAAATTATCCACCATGTCTTGTAAAATTGTTTGTTTTTCTGATAAAAACATTGCTACCTCATTTATATATCTCATCTGCTTCTCTGCAAGCACAATACACGTTCGCTCGTTTATGCATCTACTGGACAATCTTTTTAGCATCAGCACTTACTTCTCGTACAAAAGCATCACCGAAAAAAAAAAGAGGGTGAGGTAATGATTTTGGGCGTGGGTCGTGTGTTCATGCTTCCACCTCCTCATTTCCTTCAGCAGCGGCCAACATTTGTTAACTGTCAGGGGCTGAAAGAAGGTGAGGCAGACGCTCTTACTGAACCACCTCCAGGCTCTTTGGAGGAACCATTCAACTAAATTCCATTATAGACGCTTCCGCCGCCATCGCCATTGCCTCTCTCTCTCTCTCTCTCTCTCTCTCTCTCTCTCTCTCTCTCTCTCTCTCTCTCTCTCTGTCCTTCTGTCTGTTTGTTTCCCTTTCTTGTAATTTAATAGAAGGTTAAGACTTAAATTGTTTCTCTTGCGAATGTAACTTTACATTTTATGAAATATTGGTGTTCATATTTATTTCTGTGTGAAATTATTAGTTTTTCCAGATAATATTTTATGTTATATTAAAACTTTCCCGTGGAAATATATTCTCTCTCTCTCTCTCTCTCTCTCTCTCTCTCTCTCTCTCTCTCTCTCTTTTCTGTTTGTTTCCCCCTCTTGTAATTTAATACGAGGTTGAAATTTAAATTGCTTCTCTCTCGAGTGGAGTACTACATTCCATGAAATATTAGGGTTCAGATTTATTTTAATCTGAATTAAGAAGACTGACGAAATTTAAGTAGTTTCTTTCACAGGTGATACTTTAAGTGAAAAATTTACATGAAGCATATTCTCTCTCTCTCTCTCTCTCTCTCTCTCTCTCTCTCTCTCTCTCTCTCTCTCTCTCTCTCTTTGCTTCCCTTTCATGTAATCTAATAAGATGTAAAAATGAAAATTTCCATTTTATGAAATTATAAGGTTCAAATTTCTTACTGTCTGAATCTGAATGACGGCCGAAATTTAAAAAGTTTCCGTCACGACCAAAATTTAAAGTTACATGAATATTTTATCATTGAAAAGTATTTTCTCTCTCTCTCTCTCTCTCTCTCTCTCTCTCTCTCTCTCTCTCTCTCTCTCTCTCTCTCTCTCACGGTATTAGTGAATTGTGTTTTAAAAATCAATCGTAAGCTGTATTAGACATTATGATTAGATTTTTTACTCTGCCTGTATGGATGGCTTTAATGGCAACACTGAATTACTTGCTGCCTTTCCTGTTCGCTCAAAGTAAAGAGAAAAGAATGAAAACGACAGAAAAAGGGAAGAACACAGTCATTTACTCGAACTTAATTATTTTTGGAATAAGGGAATAAAACTATCAGAAAATGGGAATTTTGATGAAGTAATTTAAAAAGTGTAGATACGTGATCAAATGCATAATACTCTCGAAACAGACACATATATATATATATATATATATATATATATATATATATATATATATATATATATATATATGTATATATATATATATATATGTATGTATATATATATATATATATATATATATATATATATATATATATATATATATATATATATATATATATATATATATATATATAATGTATGTATAAGAATCTGATTTTAAGGGAGTTGGTAAAAGGGATAAGTTCCCACTTGCTCAAGAGTAAAAGCATTATGTGTGACCAAGAACAATGCTACACTACAGTATTACTTAGCATACTTGGGAAGGCGTATGATAACTTTTTTCTGGGAGAGTAAGTTGGATAACCGTGGGGTTGGTAAGCTATATTGCTGTGCATTTAGACAGGGATTAGGATTTTCAAACGAGTGTCAATTATAAATCACATATGTAAGAAGTTTTAAAGTGTTTGTGGTATACGTAGATGATAAGAAATGAAAGATAAGTAATGTACCTGGAGTTGAAAGAAATTAAAATTCGTGTAATCGAAGTCAGGAGTGTGTTAGAATGTTTAGACAAGAGAATGACTGGTTAGGAGTAAAAGCGGATGTAAAAGAAGGGTCGTGGTAATTCAAAAATTTCGCATAGGCTTCATGGTACGGTGGTCCCGAGTGGAACCCCGCCTCATGGCTTGATAAGTTTCACTTGTAATACGACCCTACCAACTCTATTGTCTAGGAATGGTTGGTACTGGGGTGCCCAGAGGTCTGTCTACTGAAACATCAAAAACTATGTGGATCCTGTTGCCTCTGCCGTTCGTGGGCGACCTTAATCTTTTATGGATGGAGTGATAAGAGAAATTAAAATTAGAGGCTAAGTTGCAGGATAACATAGGTTATAAATGAAGAAGGAAATGAGTGATACCTGCATATGGTACAGAAATGATTGGGGACAATAGAAAGAAGCCAAAATAAATTTAAGCTGTTTTCAAGAGGAGAAGGATGAGCGAAAATGTGGCCAGTAATGTTAAGCGAGTAACTGAATAAACTGGGAGATGGAGCAATAAATGTTCATTTGATGGTAGACGAATGGAAATGGTAGATTCTTACAGATACTGAGAATAAATACAATTGATGATTATAGGATGAGAGAAGGGGTAAGCCTCCCAACAGTTGAAGTAAGGAAGGTAGACGGGTTCATAGGAAAGATGTGGAGGAGAAGAGGAGGGATACAGAATTCAAAGTATGAATGTTGAGCCGGTTCACATTTCTGAAGGTGGAATACAAATGTGAATGCATAAACAAATGAATAATAATGTGGATGTACGAAGACATGGTAAAAATAATAGATTGGATGAAATGTCAGATCCAACTATGGAGAGAATGGAGGACAATAGGTTGGTGAAATCAGTTTACGATCTGAAAAAACTGGGTGGAAAAGGGGAAAGGGAATATTTAGAGAATAGCGTGGAATAGCGTAGGTAAATGAGAAGGGAAAAACTTAATATCCTGGAAAAGTGAGAGTGCTTGCGAGATAGCCGGGTATGATTTGCTACTGATGAGCCTTTGTGTAGATATATGAAATTGCAAATGTTGTGGAAGTTTTTTGCACTGGGGATCATCCACATTTCAGCAGTTAGCGTGTGCTCAAGGCAGGAACTGATGTCATTTTTTTTTTGGAGTTACTCTGTACGTACCTATGTATATTTATAGATGTTATTTAAGCTTCAGTTTTCTCCTTTTCCAGACCAGTGCTTTTTCCCTTCCAGTATTCGCTCTCCCCTCACTCTCGATCCAATCTTCACCCATAACCGGCAACACATTTAATCCATTCTGTTCGGAATTTTGCTTGAAACTGTTTGAAAGGGGGCTGATGGATGCAGACTCTGGTGCTGCTGGAAAAATATAGATTTTCTGAATCACCTTATGGATCATTTTTCTCTTGCGTATTTTATAGATATTTTGGCCTAGTGATCGAATTTCTTGAATTGCATGATATCCCTCGGCTCGAAATAATATATATTTCTTAGGTATTGTTCTCCGTGAAAGCAGAGCAGGCAGCTTTAAAGCGCCGTTTTTGTTCTGAATCAATTTTTATTTACGCCAGCTGATGGATCTGGTTCCTTTACGTATTAAAGGGAATGCTAACCTAGACGATTGTAGCGTAAGTACTGTTGTGAACAATATCGATTATATTCAACTTCTGCTAAAGATTAAAACTTAGTTACATATCCTGCAATGAAAACTATATTAGATCGAAATTAGTTATCTTAAATGTGTATATACATACACACACATATATATACACTATGTATGTGTGTGTGTATATATATATATATATATATATATATATATATATATATATATATATATATATATAATAGATTTCAAGGGCATAGAAGTTGGGTTGTAGTGCTAGTGGTATTTGGGAAAATTGTATGCTTAAGATTAAGCAGAACAAGATATAAGAACTGTGATGGTAAGTGTATATGGGTTAGTGTTAGAGTTAGAGTTGGGTGGATCTTGTGGAGATTTTCTCCCTCAAACAGCGATTGCAGCTCAAAAGGGGGTGTCCTGTGCTGAAGGGAGTTTGGAATCTCTATCGCAAATGTTCTGAAAAAGTACTTCGGCCATTACCCTATAGCGTGAAAGTGGACAAAATCCTATTTGGAAAGAGATTTAAACCATACTAATAATGCTCTAAGGTTGTTTTGTCCACTGTGGGAAAGAAGAATGTTTCAAGTACTCGTTTCCGACCTCAAAGCTTTTCCAAGAGTTTCGGGAACCTGACTCCGAATCCACTTAAGACTAGGCACCCCATTTCTGCGATTCACTTGTGTGCTTGGAATGTCCTTAAGGGGCATTCAGGCAAAAGAAACCAATTGAAAATCTTTTGCCTGACTGGTTTGGTTTTCGCTCTATCTGATCAGACTGTGCATAATAGTATCCAGGCGACTGCCCATCAAATCCAGAACATTGTATAAAATTGCTGCATGACTCATCAAACTATCAAGATTGAATGTCCGAAAACTCTGAAAGACTTGCTGTCATAGTGCATCCAACGAATGGAGTAAACACAATATTAGCTACGGATGCTTTCAAGATATCTGAACTAAGATGCACCTCGAATGTCGGCTTTTAGATTGTTCAATAAGCTCCTACGTAATATATTGATAACTAAAAATATCAAGTATTTCACGATAAACTAAAGAATTTTATTGAATGAGTGTTTTGATAACGTGGTTTTGACTATTAATATGGAGTAAATCGTACGACTCTTCGAAAGTCTGCACAATTACAAACAGGATAAATGAACGTACCCTTACCATAGAGCACCTTTGGTGAAGTGGGGCCAGAACAGAAGCAAACTATAAACAGTCGAGTTCTTAATGGTCCATCTTCCATTCAAAACAGAGAAGCGCCAAACTGACTCACAAAACAGAAGCAGTTTAGGCGAACCTTCCTCGCCAACAGCTCTACTTATGACTATATAATCTGTTGATTTTCCTGTAAGAAGCAAAACCTCCCTTCTTCCAACAGGAATGTCTGTTGTTGCGTTTGAACTTTAGCCCCTCCATTTCACGTTAAAATTCCTCTACAGTAAATAAGGAGGAAATTATTATTATGAATTCTCTATTTTGTCTCTGTGTAGACTATTCATTGCACGTTTTGAATATATGTATGACAGTTTCTTCGAGGAGCAGATTTTCATAAATAGTCAGATGCCCCTGCTATTCTAGACTGAAATAAGGTTAAAATTGTATATTCCCACGGCGAAAGAAGCTCTTAGAAGAGAAAAAGCTGTAAATATTGTGGTGTGTGTTTATGGGGATATATTTACAGTCATAAAACTGCCAGAACAGCAGTAACTTAGGAAACATAATTCTCATCAGTAACAGAATAATAAATGTCTTTATTATTCTAGGTATCTTGGTTTCGAATTTTATTTAAAAATAGAGGACAAGTTACCTGGCTATCCAAGATTTGACCAAATCTTGCTTTTGCCCTCCGAACGCAAAAGCTAAGAATTATCCAATTCCAGTCACCCAGAATCCATTCCTGGGACAAAACTTTGTATCACTGCTTGTCAACCCCTTACGCCATTTCCATAAAGCGAGCACAGGAGAAAGCCAATGCGTTGGAAAAGGCGCACTGCAAAGTTAGGGTCTACTCTTGCGCCTCCTGCAACGAGGGAAGATTGCGCCTTTGACTCTCGACTTTAGACCATTGCATTTTTTCTTCTATGTCAGTGTTGTTCTAAAGTGCCTCTCACGGTGAGGTTTAGACCAGAGGCATTCGTGATGTCACTAGAACGAATAATTTGGTTGGAAAGACTATTCTCTCTCTCTCTCTCTCTCTCTCTCTCTCTCTCTCTCTCTCTCTCTCTCTGTGTGTGTGTGTGTGTGTGTGTGTGTGTGTGGTTGTGTGTGTGCGTGTATGTTATTTCTAACCAGAGGGAAACCGTTTTATACTCTGACTTTAAAAAATGGTAACAGTGTGTAGGACGTTTTCGTATATCTCCCATGGGATTTTGCTTGCATTTAGATATTTATTTTTACCTTAAGTGCTAATCGGCTGAAGCCAAAGAGAGTGAAAAAATACAAGATGATGGTAATAATCGTGATATAGCAATATAAAATACCAGTGAAAGCTCCTGAATAATAATAATAATAATAATAATAATAATAATAATAATAATAATAATAATAATAATAATAATAATAATAATAATAATAATATGATAATAATAATAATAATAATAATAAAAGCAACATTTTCTTACCAAGATGCATTTTCCTTACTAATTGTGTATTATTTACTGCTCAGGTATATTTTCCCGGCAGCGAACAAAAACTATCCCAAAGGTGGGACGACTTCATATTTACCCACACCTCCCCACAACAAAGGCAATATTCTCAGAAAATTCCGCGAACTGCACAACGCTTTGCTTTATATTTCGCTGAGAAATTCGAGTTCACAATTCGGTGAGAAATGCAAGTAAACATTGTAGTTCTTGCTGTAAACTCCCATCGGTCGAAAGCATTCAACACTGGAAGTTAAATTTTTGTTGGTCTTCCCCTCCCCTTGTCGTCTTAAATAAACAAAGCGCCCACTTCTCCATTTGTTCAAATGGTTAAGCCTAAACTATATTTTAAGCCTCGCCTTTGAGACAATGCATTTAGAGTATTCCCTCGCACTGGAGAAATCGTTTGTCAAAAGAATTAGGTTATAACAAACAGCCCTCGAGTTCATGCAAAAAAGTAAGACAAGGCCCCTGAATTCAACTCTCTCAGAACAGAAAAAAAAGTTTCTTCAGACTTACTTGTCCTTCATAACTCATGCGTTCACTCGAAAGCACGTACATAAATAGTTTATCATTAAGGTTATAAGTTTGCCTACGGATCATGTTTACGTCGTTAAAGAGGGTGATGTTTTGATTGTGATGCATAAAAAATGCATGGTAATCCTAATGTTTTCCTTACATCAGCTAATTTGTGCGGAGTATATTCCTTGATTATGTTTGAAATGTCATCCTCCTGACAGACTCAGATAGTTCTGAATAATAGGCAAGGGGAATACATGCCTATTACCTCTCCCCACATCAACTTGAAGGAAATATAACTGAAATCTCTACCACTGCAAATTATGTCATGGAAGTATAAATAAATGTAATACTGTTTCTTAGTCTTCTTTTACACAAAAAATAATATACCAGTTTAGAACTTTCACATGTGAAGGCAAATTCTTGGTAGCTTGGAACATTTTGAATGGATCAAAAATGGAAAGGTCTCAAGTTATTTGATTAAATAAGAACAGTTAAAGCATGGCATAAAACTGATAGACTACTTAGAAGTAATACCGAAATGTAACGTGAAATTATTTCATTGACTGCGTAAGAAACATACATCTCTTGCTGGCCCCAAAATATTAGCCGTCTTTGGGATGTAGATGAACCAGAGGATCATGGAGTTGTTTCATACTAGAATTGTACACAGCCATAAGACATAGGCTTTATTTTTTTATTTATTTGGTTTGGGTGGGGAGGTTGCAAGGGAAATGGCCACTGATTTTATCATTCCAGTTGTTCACAGTTATACCCATTTCTTGAAAGCAGGCACATACATATAAAAACAAAATAGCATCCCAATAATCTCTTACTAAACGCAATTTGTAATATCTTTGGAATTATTTGTCATAATATTTCTTCTGACCTGGGCTACGTTAGTAAAGGTTACATGACCCACCGTAATCTAACGTGAGGAAAGAAGAGGCAGCTTCGCACTCATCTTTCTTAATCCGTCATTGTACAACGATATTGTTTCTAGTCACTAGATAAAATCATTCCCTGAAAACAGAAAGATGCAGATTACTACCATCGTCGTAATTTATAAATCCACACGGAAATACCAAACAGAACCCAACCCCTGCTCAGGTTAGAGGTACAAAACACTCCTTAATTACTCAATGCCCTACTAAACGAGTAGGAGTATTCATAACTGATATTACCAGTAGAAAAGAACCTTTCGTTTATTGTTGATTACTGGAAAGATCTAAGAACTAATCATGAATAAAATAAATAAAAATCATTATATTGGTTACTAATTAAGATACGTAAAAAAAATAAACACTAGAATTCAAGGGAAAGCAAATATAATCATGAAGAAAAGGATATTTATGTTACGAAATGTAAATGAGCTTGTTGTACAATTTTTCCATGAACTGAAGTTCAAAGCCTTTTTCCGAGAGCAAGTCCTCATCTGCGTAATCTCAAGATATGCCACTTTTTACCCAGTCTGAGTCAAATCCTGATGTTAATTCATTGTATTTACAGATTCTAGGACAGATGTAATTGCCTGTATATCTCCAGAAATTTGTCAGCTCGCTTTCTCACCTACAGCATAATTATTGTAAGCTCGTGAGATCAGCATAAATCTGGAGGAAGGCTTCACCTGCGAAACGTAGATGTAAAAACTCTGGCGTTTGAATTTTTCTTTTTATGAAGGAACTTTCGCCATAAACAAACAATGTGTCAACTCCAACGGTGATTTTTTTTTCTGGGTGGGCGAAGTTTCCACAGCAGCCGGAAATAAATAAAACAAAGCTCTCCAAAAAAAGTTATATTCCACAAACTATATTGTTTAGTTTGTATCACGCTGGATTTGACACTGCGCGTAATTAAAACGATACACAGTTTGCTTACGGTTTTAAGTGGACTTTATTTTTTTCTCTAAATTGTTTTAATTTTGGGCTGGGCTGTATGTAGTTATTATTATTTTTCTTTTTTTTGTGGAATGGAGAGGTGATGCTATTGCAAAGCTAGAGAAATATGTTTCTCAAAATTGTTAAAGTTTTTAATTAAGTGTCTATTGTTAATTATTTCAGTATTTTTGGGGGTAGAAGTGAGGAAGGGATGTATAGATGGAAAATGTAAGTGAAAAGGTATATGTATATATATATATATATATATATATATATATATATATATATATATATATATATATATATATATATATATAATTACACACACTCACACACACGCACACACACACGTAACAGTCATGGGGGTGACCTTTGGAAAAGACATGATGACCTGGCAGGGCACTACCGCTGTAGACGCGGTGGGGCTGGTGGCGAGGAATGTCTGATGTATGTGTTTGGGATCGGACGAATGCATTTGTGCTGACATTAGAAGTTTGCTTAGTTAGATACAGAGAGAGCCATGCCTTTTAAGCGCATGGGAGAAACATGACAGATTGATGGAAGCCTTGTGATATCTGTGGGTGCAGAAGGCGGGGTTCTTCGAACATTGAACTGGACAGTGATGTCACGTTTTAAGGGAGGGGTTATCAAGAGAATGTGTTCATACGTGCGCTCTCTAATGGGTATATCATAGAGGAATCATAGAATTGGTATTCACTTCGATTTGTGGCTAGTGATCGCTCTTTTGAGCTCTGTTTGTGAATAAGACAGTCACTGTGAGGAACAGTTTCCTGATGGCCATTGATTGTATGTAAGATAACTCATTAACACTTGTACCTTTTTCAGACATTATATGGAATACCCATTTTACGTTGCAGTGAAACCCTTCTGTTTGTTATTATGCATTTTTCCGTTTTAAGTGTTTATTTTTTATACACCATTCCAGGATTCTAATATAATGTAATGCTCTTCCTACAGGAAACTCAAACATTGTCCTGAGAGGGACGAATATGTGGAAGTTGAGTAATTACTCATACAGACTATATGACTTGCATTGTGGTCGATACGACCTTATTATTTTGCTTGATGACAAGGGGGTCATTGACTATTATTGTTTGGCGTAAAATAATATCTATGCTTGTTTGGGAAACAGTATTCCCTCTAGTAATGTGTTCCTTTGAAAGGGAGTGTGAGTTACTCCATTTCATGACCGTAGTTTTTGCAGAGGTACTTCCGTTAAATTTGTCAATAAAGTCTAGTTTTCTATATCATTGTCTCATTCCAGTAGGCCTTTGTGTAAAGATAGGTTCCGAGAGAATCTTATGACGAAAAGAGAAGGAATCTGCTGACCCAGGTAAGGCCACAGCTACCAGAAACATCTCAAGAAAGGTGAGATGCTAAATTCTGTTCTTAAAACAGATACTTCAATAGACAGCCGGCTCTCGAACCCGGGCTGGATAACAGTGGTGGCAGCGCTGTTAGATTTAGATAGATAAGTAGATAGTTAGGGATATGTTTCCGAAGAGACATAATTTAATAATTCTTGTATTGGCATCTCAGAATAAGATTTTGTTGCAGTCAGTGATTGAGATTAGGGAGCGGTTGTCAAGCGACTCTGACGAGTCAGTCTTTTTCTCGAGGCAACTCTCTGTGTGTGTTAGTAATGCATTTCGAGGGGAAAAGAGGTTAATATGGGTATTAATAGAGTGTTAGTTATGTTGGGGAGTGTTTAGGGATATATTAAGGTGTATAATGTGAAGTAATTGCGGTATCTTGACTGCTTGTGTGTGTTAAAACTCGTGAAGACGCGTGAGAATTTCTTTTCCCTCTCTCTCTCTGGCTCACTGAAGAGAGGATTCTGGCATTGTCATGTGTAATGTAAGTGTTATATTTTTTGTTTGTTTGTTTGTTTTATTTTATTGTTAATTTTAGTGTCAGATTGAATGGGTAGCATGCTGCCTCTGCAGAGTTGTGGATGCTGCCTGCAATGACGTCATTCCTTCTGTGACGTGTCGGCTACATCATTAGTCTGGGCAGGGTTTCTTGCTTCGCTCTTATGTAGTAAATTTGAAATTTTTTTTATATATATAGCAAGCAGCAGTTCGCATCGGCGTTTAGGGTTTAATAAGGGGAATATTTTATGGTTGTATTATTTCTGGGGACTTTGATAATTGGATAGGAATTTATTTGACTTTTGTGATTTACTGTGTGCAAATTTTACACAAGTGTGTATACATTTCTTAGTACTTTTTAAATTTTTTTTCTCTTATTTTTATAATTACACACATACGAGTGCTACTTTGTAAAGTGGGCAGGGTTGCTTGAGTTAATTCAGCAATTTCTGCCTGGCGACGGCAAAGGTGGTGCGCTCAGCACATTCTCTGTATGCTTCAGGGAGCTTGGATGAGGTTAAGGGGAGTGAGGGGTTGCTCTTGGCCACTTTGACCTACTAAGTGCAAATCAGCTGTGCGCTCAGCCAGCAATTTTCTTTTCTCTTCAGGGGATTTTGAATTTAATTGTGGATTTAGTTAATTTTGGATTTGATTGTGAGTTTAGTTAACTTTGGATTTAGTGGTGGGTTTGATTAATACCTTCTTTTGAGCTTTGGGAATTAATTGTTAGAGTAATGGGATTTAACATTCTAGTTTCGTGTTGTGTGGGAATTATTTCAAGGGGAAATTTTTTTTCTTGTGTTTTTTCTGTAAAGGGTGTACTTTTGGGGACTTGGGAATTTTTTGCATTTGTGATTAGCCAAGAATTAGTTAACAGATTTTTTTTACGAAAAAGAAAGTAGAGAAAACGAGGAGAGGAAATAGTGATCAGAGATTCCTTTGATCAGCTTATGGTTGTGTAGGACGCGGAGATCCAGTCCGCGGTCCGAAGAATTTTGTTGAAAGTCGGAATGGCCAAAGATCGATGGGTGGCTTGAGTTCTAGGATCCCAGGGGGTCGTTGCTTTAATTGTAATATGCAGGGACACATTAAGAGATTTTCCCGTGTTAAGTATTGTGGCGGATGTAAGAGTCATGGTCATCCTTGGCGGTCTTGCCCGTCTCAGAGACAGTATAATGATAGGCCTGCATTTCAGAATTTTGGTAGCTCAGATACGGGAGTTCCTTACGCGAATTTTTCGAGGGGATCTTGTGATCGGCAAACATTGTCTAAAGACCATCAATTGTAAAGGAAAATTGGATGGGTGTCTCTTGGGATATAGGACTTCTGGGGGAACCCTCAGAGTCAAAGCCAGTTGTAATTGGGTCTGTACATGGAATAAATGTAAGGTTCTTTATAGATACAGACACCTCCATTAATTTGATAAATTATGATTTGTTCAGATCGATGTTTCCCAATCGCTCTTTGCGGCCTGCTAATGAAGTTGTTTGCAATGTTCAAGCAAATAGCTTACAGATTTTGGGATACATAGATGTAGATTTATCTCTCAGAGGTAGATCTTTGACAGAACCATTTTTGGTTATACGGGGGAGTGCTTTGGGGAATATGTTATTACTGGGTCATCCTGCATGTTGGAGACAAAAGGTCTCGGTTCATACGGGGGTTTCTGGTATGAGGGGACATATGTGAGTGTAGTGAATGACGATGGGTCGGGTGTACATGAGGGTCTGGGGGTGAGTGTTGAACATGTGTCGGGGGATGAAAAGCGTTATAAGGGGGTGTTGACGGATGATGTGGTGCTTGGTCCGGGAATGTTCGAGTGAAAGGAGTGCATAAATCCAGACAGATGTGTGTGGATGAAGGTAGCAAGAAGTTGAATTGGGTTTTTTGTATGGGCTCTATAAATAGTGAATCAGGTTCAGGGGACACTTGGGTGAAATTGCTAAACTGCAGTGATTCAGTTAGCAGTTTCCTGAAGGGTACTTATGCAATCAACTTTGTTGACTGGGTCGATGAAGATAATTCAGTTAATGTTGTCGGGGATTTTTGTACTTTTTCTGTAGAGGAATTGCAGGCTAGAAGGCAAGTTTTTAGGGATCAGTTAGCTAATGCTGATTATAAAGAATATGCTGGAGGTGTAGAAGATATTCTGGCCGAGTTTGCGGACATAGTAGCGCTCAAAGGGGATAAGTTAGGATTAACAAGTGTGTTAGAACACAAGGTTCACTTGGAGGAAAAAACTAAGCCTATTTTTGATCCTTCACATAGGATTCCTTTTAAGATTAGGGAACAGGTAGAGCAAGAGATTAATAAGTGGGGGGAAGAAGGCATTGTTAGGCCCAGTTCATCACCCTTTAATTTCCTGTTGCTAGCAATGCCTAAGAAGGATGGTTCAGTCGGTGTTTGTAGACTTTAGAAAACTGAATGAGAAAACCATTCCTGATCGCTACCCTGTGGCGTGTTTGCCAGATTTATTTGTAGAGATAGGAGGGAAATGTTTCTACTCCTCAACTGATCTTTGCTGAAGGGGCATTATGAGTTCACACAAATGCCGTTTGGTTTCATAGGCAGTCCGGTGACATTTATTAGGCTAATGAATACAGTTTTGCATGGTTTGTTAGGAAAAAAATATCTTCCTATACATGGACGATATCCTAATTGCCACTGATTCAGTAGAAGAGCATTTAGAAGCTCTTAGGGAAGTTTTTAGAAGACTTAGATTAGTGGGTTTAAAGATAAAGTTAGCTAAGTGTAATTTTCTCAAGAGACAGATAGTATATTTAGGTCATGTCATTTCTAAAGAGGGTGTTAGAGTGAATGATGATAAAGTTAGGGCAATTGTAGAGTTTGCCACTCCCAAGACTAAGAAGCAGATTCGGTCTTTCTTAGGGATGGCCGGATTTTTCCGTAGATTTGTGAAGGGTTTTTCCTGTTCTGGCATCTCCTTTGACAGATGTTCTGAGGGATGATGTGCAGTTTGTATGGGGAGATGGACAGCAGGTAGCTTTTCAAAAAATTAAGGATGTCCTAGTAAATCCCCCAGTGTTGAAGTTTCCTGATTTAGAACGTCCTGTCACGTTGGTAACAGATGCTAGTTACGATGGTGTAGGGGCATGCCTTATGCAGAAGTTCGATGGGAGACTCCATCCGATTGCATTTTACAGTAGGGAGTTTAAGACATGAGATAGTAATGAATGGTTATGGTCGGTAGTACATAAAGAGGCCTTTGCCGTGGTCTCGTCTCTCATTCATTTTAAAATGCTATTGTTGGGCAATCATGTAGGGGTTCTGACGGATCATAAGCCGTTATTGGATCTTTTAAATAAGCCGGATCTTTCCCCAAAAAGAACCCAATAGTATTTGACAATCAGGGATTTTGATGCTATGCTGAAGTATATAGAGGGTAGACAGAATGTCGTAGCAGATGCCCTTAGTAGAAGTTTTTCTGATGAGGAAGGTGCTCATGTATGATACGTATCGGAAAATAGCATAGATTGCAATATTAGTTTAGTAGAAGCGAAGCAAGATGAAGATGAAATTCTGAGAGATGCAAAGGTGTTTCTTAGAGGAGAATTAGTTAGGAAGGGTTATAAGCTGCCTTTTGCAGGGCTTGAATTAGAGGGTAATTTGTTAGTTAAGAAGATTAGATACAGACTGAGAAATAGTGAAGATACGGGTGATACAACGCAAATAGTCGTTCCTACGAGTTTAGTACCTACCGTGTTAGATATTGTTCACAGTAGGTCTGGCAGTCTGCATTTGGAGACTGAGAAGACGTATCAAAATGTACGGGGACAATTCTTTTGGAAGAATATGCTTAGTTCAGTAGAAGACTTTGTGAGAAGTTGTTCAGTTTGTAATGCATGTAAGCCATCAGGGTCGTTTCTTGTAAATTGGGTTCATTCCCGATTCCTACCAGACCTGCAGCAAGAGTCCACATGGACCTGCTGAGCAATTTCTGTGAATCTAGTTATGGTCATAGGCACCTGTTGGTGGTTGTTGATGAATTAACTAGGTTCGAAGAGATTTTCCCGTTGAAGCATAAAACAGCGGAAGAGGTGGCAGTCGCATTCTTTAATGGGTATATTTGCTGGTACGGGGTGCCAGAGGTCCTGATTACAGATAATGGGCATGAATTTATTAGTCGGACAATTCAATGTCTGGTGGATGTAATGGGTATTAAGAAAGTCATTATTATCCCCTATAGACCAGAAGCGAATGGCCAGTGTGAACAGGCAAATAGGGAAGTCACTGAAGCTCTTAGAATGACCGTGGGAGGTAATGATCCAAATTGGGATCGATATCTTCCACAGGTCCAACATAGTATTAACACTATGTCAAGTGATACCATTGGAATGTCTCCCAGTGAGGCACTGTTTGGTTACCCAGTACGGGGCGCGTTCTATTTGTTGCCCATTCCATCGGGTGATGATACAGTTAGGTCGCTTGTAGGTACCACTAAGAATCTTGAAATGAAAACGTGAGACATGGTAGATAGGAGCAACGCAAAATCAGATAGCGTTAAAGTGCCTGTTGGAGATAGGGTTTATGTGAAGGAAATCATTTGAACTATAAGCTGGATCCTAAATTTGAAGGTCCTTTCCTCGTTGTGGAAGCAAAGAAGGGAAATAGATTTGTTGTCCTGGATGTGTCTAAAATTAAAAAGACGGGTTAATGGGAATCATATGGGTTAATTCCTGGGTTGTGATGTAGTTATGATCATTTCTTTTTCTTTTGTTTTCCTTTTTTTTTCTCTCTGTTTTTCTTTAATGTGTTTTAAATGGGCGTAACTTATAGTAGTTTTGCCTTTAACTAGGGAGGACGTTAGTCCTTAGAGTTATACAAATCTTTAATTGTCCGAGTTCAATTTTTGCTCTTATGGATCGCATCTGTGGTTAGGGACTTCATTGTTTGCATTTGGCGTTAGTAATTGGTTGTTTTGAGTTAATGGTTCGCATTCACATGGCTTTGGGAGTCGTGACATGGGCTAATTTCATAGTGAGGTTAGACCCGTGTGTTATTATGTAAGAATATTAGGGTATATAGTTGTCGTCTGATGCAACATCTTTGAATATAGAGTTACAGAATAAGGGTTTGTTACATAGGATTTTGTTTTTGGCTGGGTAATTGGTATATTGGACGGAATTTGTCTGATCTGTTACAGGTTTGGGTAAATCAGTGTGGTTTAGGATAGGATTAGGAAGACTTTGATATGGCTTCCAAGTTTGGGTATTTGGAGTTTTCAGTTCTCTTTTTGATTTAAGAGGGCTGTGCTATTGGTAATTGTAGTTGTTATGATCATAGGAGCGATTGCCAGTATGTCAATTGCTGTTTTGCTGAAGAATTGAGCAGGTTTCGACAGTATTCGGTAACCAGGGTAAAACGTTGATGACTCTACGAGATATGTTACCTCTCAGATGTTTAGGATTGCCTTTAATAAATTTAGTATATTGGTAGATTTCTCGGGTAATTTTTTACGGGGTAGAATTTCCAGTTAGCAGGTTGGAATTGTTTCACATTTTTAACATATGACCTTTTGCCCTAGTAGTTTTAATAGTTCAGTAATAATATGGCTTAGAGAACAGACTAGTTACTTTTCAGTTGACTGTCGATATGACTGACTTATGTAAGACACCACTTCCTCACAGCAGAGCTGTTCGGAATGTCTTCTATGAGCCTCAACTTATACAAGTTAGATATGGGAGCCATCTACGATACTCCTGCAGGTTGCTACGCCCGCGCTTTCGTGAGAAGATCCAGGATTGTGGAGAGATGTCGGGCAGGGCGTCTGCAAATTGCTATCGTTGCTGGGAAACATCTGTTTGGCGCAAAGGATTCGTGAGCGCCACATTCAACATGGGCTTGTGCAGTCACAAGCCATTCAGCATAGTTGCATCACCAAGAATGCAAGATTTCAAGTGTTGCATTCCATAAAAGAACTGTTATTGGAATAATACCTGTGTTACGAGACATATGATTTTCGTATCTAGTGCAGACAGTTTGCTATGATTTTGGAGTTGGCCCCTACTGAACTTTCGATTGGACAGTTATCGTAACTGGGCGAGGACATCCAGTGTAGGTGGTCTGAGCTCCTGTAACAGTCACGGGAGTGACCTTTGGAAAAGACATATGATGACCTGGCAGGGCACTTGTGCTGCAGAGGTGGTGGTGCCGGTGGTGAGGAATGTCTGATGTATGCGTTGGGGACCGGACAAATGCATTTGTGCTGACATTAGAAGTTTGCTCAGTTAGATACAGGGAGAGCCATGTGTTTTAAGCGCATGGGAGAAACATGACAGATTGATGGAAGCCTTGTGATAACTGTGGGTGCAGAAGTTGGGGTTCTTCGAACACTGAACTGGACGTTTTAAGTGAGGGGTTATCAAGAGAATGTGTTCATACGTACTCTCTCTAATGGGTATATTATAGAGGAACCATAGAATGGGTATTCACTTCGATTTGTGGCTAGAAATCGCTCTTTTGAGCTCTGTTTGTGAATAAGACAGTCACTGTGAGGAACAGTTTCCTGATGGCCATTGAATGTGAGTACCTTTTTCAGACATTATATGGAATACCCATTTTACGTTGCAGTGAAACCCTTCTGTTTGTTATTATGCATTTTTCCGTTTTGAGTGTTTATTTTTTATACACCATTCCAGGATTCTAATATAATGTAATGCTCTTCCTACAGGAAACTCGAACATTGTTCTGAGAGGGACGAATATGTGGAAGTGGTGTTATTACTCTTATAGACTATATGACTTGTATTGTGGTCAATACGACCTTATTATTTTACTTGATGACAAGGGGGTTATTGACTATTATTGTTTGGCGTAAAATAATATCTTTGCTTGTTTGGGAAACAGTATTCCCTCTAGTAATGTGTTCCTTTGATAGGGAGTGTGAGTCACATCATTTCATGTCCGTAGTTTTTGCAGTTACTTCCGTTAAATTTGTCAATAAAGTCTAGTTTTCTATATCATTGTCTCATTCCAGTAGGCCTTTGTGTAAAGATAGGTTCAGGAGAATCTTATGACGAATAGAGAAGGAATCTGCTGACCCAGGATAAGGCCACAGCTACCAGAGACATCTCAAGAAAGGTGAGATGCTAAATTCTGTTCTTAAAACAGATACTTCAATGGACAGCCGGCTCTCGAATCCGGGCTGGATAACACATATATATATATATATATATATATATATATATATATATATATATATATATATACATATATATATATATATATATACTGTATATATATATATATATATATATATATATATATATATATATATATATATATATATATATATATATATATATATATATATATATATATATATATATATATATATATATATATATATATATAGATATAGATATATATATATATATATATATTGTTAAAGATTTTACTCCTCCTTCGTCCAACAGCTAGGAATTAATTTATTTAGGGAATAATTTCACTTTACGTTTGACTGTTGGGCCAAGAAAACATGGCAGGCAAGATAGACCAAGCATATTTTGAACTAAGAAATGACAGTTAGCGCCTGTTTGAACTCATGTAGGGGAAGCCCCACCTCAGCTGACCTGGGGTAAACAATAGCCAAACCTCCTCACCCCCATCACGCAATATAGGAGCAGCCCATCCGCTAGGGGAATGGGAGGCACATCCAGGCTGTGAGACAGATAGAAATTTAACCTCTAAGTACTTAATCTTAAGACCCACTTTTTTCCCCTCCTTTGCTGGCTGTATGACTCTTTGCAGATCGACCAAGGCCCAGACTTTGAAGCAAACAACTCGGGAAGGTGCCCTGGGTTCTCTGAGAAGGAAGCACTCTGCGCAGAACTAGCACTCGAGATACACAAGCCTTTTTTCCTTCCTTTATGCTGGTGAAAATTAACCCTGGTAACCGGCCGAGCCTCACATGTTCAGCGCAAAACATCTACAGGCCCCAGGTACGTCGACCGCAATTAGTCAATAAGCCAGCCCTTTTCCTCCCCAATGAAATTCCTTGGTTTTCCATTCCTCCAAACCTCAATTTTCTTCCTCCAAAAAAGCAGCCCCTTTGTTAAGTCACCCTACTTCGAGCAGCCCGTGAATCACCCCATGACTTGCTTTGAAATCAACCTACTACAATTCAGTGATAAGTATTCAAACATTCCCTCCATAGTGTGAATTAAGGGCAAGTTAATTTCAGTAACTCAAGTGATCAATTCCTCCCTAGTTCGTAGATTTAGTGTGCTTTGTTTAGTAACAAAGGAGGTTTCTACTGCTGCAGGGCCTGCAACATAAGAGGGCACTCCGAAAGATGGTCCAAGTGCCCCAGCAAGCTAGCTGCAACGGCCATTTCTACAGATCCCAGAGGCCTTGCCCTCTCATCGAGACAGGAATCACTGTCCCAAATCACTCTAGGTACACCAAGGGGTCTTGCTCCCCCGGGTCCCCCTTCAGCTTTGTCTGACATCAATTCACTGCCAGTGCCACTTGCGAGCAATGATCAGTGCCAAGCTCCGCCTATCTCGGCTGGAAGCTCCATGTCAACCTTACTTCCCGTGCCTGGCCCTGAGTTAGTGCAAGTGCCAGATCCAGAACCTGGCCCGGATCCTCCTACGGAAGATCCACCAAACCTCACAACCACAATCATCACCCAGTGTGAGCCTCTAACCCCTGACATTTCTTCTTCCCACACTCTTCCGCCTGCCGAGTAGGACCCTCTGGCAGGCTTGGACACTAAATCTTTTCTGGTTGACCGGCCAGGACGCAGACGCTGGTTCTATTCCCACGACGGTTGTCGCAGCATTCGAAGTAGGAGACCAGCCCATAGCCACTGAGGCTGCCCCTGATCCTGCTCTTGGTGGCGCTCCTGGCCGTTCTTCAGAGTTGGTACCCTCATCGCCTCCTAGGAATGGCCTAGCCAGACCTTGGAGGCCCCCGAAGAAGAAGAAGGGGCGGAAGAAATCCACTTAGCAAATCAGAGCCATAAGGTCTTCTTGGCACTCGTGCCCCGTTGGCACAGTGCCACTCCCATCTCAGAGTGATCCTGGCACCTGCCCAGAGGAGGTAGCCTGTGTGACCTCTGACCCAGTAATATTAAAAACTAACCCCTTAGGCACTTGTACCACTAACCATTTTTCTAACTAACCTCCTTCTAACCCACTCCACACTCAAACTGATTCATTACTTAACTGTATACTGTGATATACCCTTCAGGTTATTCATGTTTCAATTTGTTGCATGTTAATCATAAAGCGTTGTGCCAAACATAATTCATTGCGTGCCATTCATCAGTGCCAAGTCGTTCAGTGCCAGAGTCGTAGGATAGTAGGTTAGGTTAGGTTAGGTATTTACTATGTGCATTTGCCTAGGCATAGAGTTCTCCTGTCGCAGCCTGATCGCAAGAATCCGTTGCCCACTCAGAAATCATCTTGATTAACGAATATCTATTATCCTGGAATTTACCCCTTCCAATGTAGTACTGCCTGTGAATTGATGCATTTTAGCATAACAGCTTAACTTGTTTTAACATTGCATGTCCATAAATCACTGCACTATTGATCTATCATTTATGATTTATGTGTCTGTAAATCTTTACATTTTTGGTCTCACATATTTGCCCCATTCTCTGTAAATAAGCCCCTTTTGATTGTAAAGGAATTCTAATTCCAAATCGGTGACCTTCAGTACTTACGTAAATCAAGGAAGATTCTAAGGTAAGTTCTAGTAGTTTTCCTTTTGTTCATAAGCGTGGACCCCCTTGGTAACGAAGGCAGTCTATGATAATCAATTGTCCTAATTCCCATCCACACCAAGGACCCAGTTTATGATAATATATATATATATATATATATATATATATATATATATATATATATATATATATATATATATATATATATATATATATATATATATATATATATATATATATATATATATATATATATATATATATATATATATATATATATATATATATATGTGTGTATGTACATAAGTCATCAAGATTTCTTTTCTTTTCAATTCATATCTAAGTGTTGCTGTATAGTTTATCTCCTGAGAGCAGCGAAATGAGTTCTAATTACTCCTTGAGGAATAACAAATTTATATCAACAGTGGAAAATTTAAACGGATAGTACATTGCATATATATATATATATATATATATATATATATATATATATATATATATATATATATATATATATATATATAAATATATATATATATATATATATATGAAGATAAAAGACCCATAAAACACTATTTGAACGTTGCAATATATATATATTTCGGGCATATATTCTGTGCCCATGTTATATATATATAAAAAAAAAAAAAAAAAAAAATATATATATATATATATATATATATATATATATATATATATATATATATATATATATATATATATATATATATATACATATATATATATATATACATATATATATATATATATATATATATATATATATATATATATATATATATATATATATATATATATATATATATGTTTTTATCACATACACAATTGTTCTGTGTATTAGTAGAATTACTGAAAGGACCTCATTCAAACTGGATGGTATCTAATGGAGTATTTATTCAGAAAAAGTTACAAGCTTTCTTGGACAAACAGTCCACATTATCAAGTATCCGTACAGTGAGCAGACGTGCAGTCCAGCTGTATTTATATCTGTGTGCTGGGTACTTTTAATCCTATAATCGCCTAGCTCCTCCTGTGTGACACCCACCCCCTCGTGATCTTGGCCTATCTCTGGCCCCTTCTTCTTCCAGGTGTCCGTTTTCCTTGCGTTCTCTTGCGTTTTTCCTTCATTTCCTTGCTACTGTGGAGTATACGATTTTTCTAGATATGCTGTCTTCAAAGCCGTTTCCGGTGTTCCCTGCCATTGTGCTGTTGGTGCATGTTATGAAGGCGTTCTCTACAACCAGTCTGGCCATTTTGTTTATTGTTCCTGTACAGAAAACTCATATTTTCCTAGTCTATTATATGATAATTTCCCCAACAGTGTTTGGCAGCTGCCGACGTCTGATTATAATGCCTTATGTTCTGCAGGTGTTGTTTGCCTCAGCTCTTTACATGATTTGCCAGTTTCGCCATAGTGCCCTTCTTCACAGTCTCAGACACGCTGCCATATATTAGTGCAGCAGATAATTGCATATTTCATAAGAATCGTTCAGATAGTGAAACAAGCATGAAATTTTGCACAAGTGCTCTTTAAAGTTCCCTCTATCAGAAAAGGGCGCTGGCCACGCAAAATTTAATATGGCGGCCAAATTCCAAGATGGCGGCCAGTATCGACAGATTATGGCTAATTTTTCACTAGAATGGCATGTATTTGCTTCTAGCAATATGGTAAAGCTCTTCCATACTATTTCTTGTGAATATTATGTTTCTGTAGCTTCCCAGTACAGTTTACCTTTAAATATGGGGGCTATATGGCTGCCAAGAAAAGGTAGAAACAATAATTATAATGAGAAATAATGCCTGTTCAACAATTATCGTTTTAAGCATGGATCTTGGTTTCTGTGGTTTTAGATCCTAATGAGGCCATCTCTTTCGAATAACTCATCAATTTTGAAGGAAAATTAATAAATGTAAAGAGTGTATGTCTGCACACAACCAGGGCACACTGGTGACATCACTGCTGTGTAACTCAGCATGGGGTTCAGTGCCAGCTAATCCAGCTTTACTAATCCTGTAGTCTTAGACTAGTAGTTGTAGTATAGTTTAGTTTAGTGTCCCAAATGCTTTCTAACAGCCCCAGACCAGCTATAGTTAGATAGCCGCACCTGAATAGACAGGATGTGCCAGCGCAACAGGAGAGCCGAGCCAAGGGTATGGGGGCTGTACATGATGGTTCATGTACTTACCCGGATGGTGTACAGATCACACGGGACTTAAATGGCACTGGATGAATGATCGGGCTAGGTGTAGGGAGACCGAACCTAGTTGAATCCCATACAGGAATGTGTGCTTTGTTTAAGGTGGTAAAGGATAACCCCTCGGCCTTAATCAAAAGTGAAATCATGGCAGAATGTGATGCCAATCCAATATTGAGCAGTAGAAAACAAACTGAGTTTGTGTTGTCTTTGTCAGAAGGACAAAAGAGGTGAGCACTTGACATCACCTCCAAGTCATCATGTCCTAGACCATGATGGGTACACAATGCTGGCAAGGAACATTCCCATGTTCAGTGAAATTAATGAAATGCCACTGATAATGGATCCAGCAAGGCTGGATGAAGGTGATGGCATAGAGGCCACTCTCAGGAAAAAATGCAGCAAAATACCATGTGAACTGTCGCTTGTTGTTTAACAACACTAAACTGGACCGTGCAAGAAAGCGACAATCCAATGACCAGACCAGCAACACTGAGACTAGTCGCAAAACTGCGCCGAACCAGTCATGACAATGAAGTTTGCATTTTCTGTGAGAAAGTGGCACCTGCATCTGATCTCAGACAGGCTAGTACTAAGGGCCTTGACTTGAAATTGCGTGAATGTGCAGAGATACTTAGTGATGGCAAGCTCCTTGCTAAGTTGACTGGTGGGGATGTCATTGCACAGGAGTTTAAGTATCACCATGCCTGTCTTTGTGCCTCTACAACAGAAAAAGGTCCTACCTGAGGAGCCTTGAGAAAGACCAAGGTAGCACTGAGTCAGAATCAGATGTGTATCCACTAGTTCTGTCAGAACTGATGACATACATTGTTGAAAACAACCTTTGTTCAGATGATCCAGTCACATTTCGGCTGGCAGATATTTGCCACCTCTACCAACAACGTCTGGAACAATTAGGTGTAGAGTCACCAAGTGTAAATTCCACGAGACTCAAAGACAAACTTCTGGCAGAAATTCCAGAACTTGAGGCTCATAAATCTGGCAGAGATGTATTACTTGCATTTCAAAAGGATGTGGGAAAAGCACTTGCTCAATCATCTGATCTTTCAGAGGCAGTTATCATTGCTAAAGCAGCAAATATTCTCAGAAAGTCTATACTTGATCATCCAGCCTCAAAGCTGAGACCAGGCTCCAACGTGGTCAAGGAGGAAGGAGCAAGGTGACAGAAAAGAACACAATTCCATCCAACTGGCGCAATTTCCTAAGACACGATGCCAACAAGACAGAGTTGTTCCAGTTCCTGGCAGACAAAGTTGCCCAGATGTCTGCCACAAATGTTGTCATTGCCACGAAAGGGTCTGCTGTCCTCAGCACTCATGAGGCTAGTCTTCAGGGACTGGAAAAGTGCTCTCATGAGGAAGCTGACACCCGCATCTTTCTCCATGCCAAATATGCCACAGAACATGGAGCCAAGACCATCACGGTTAAAGCAAATGACACAGATGTTCTTGTCGTTGCAGTCAGTGCTTTCTCCACTCTCCACAATCTAGGGCTAGAGAAGCTATGGGTGGCATTTGGCCAAGGCCAGAGCCTGCGCTGGATTGCTGTGCATGACCTGTGCAACTCTCTGGGCCAGGAGAAGGTGAATGGCATGCTCTTCTTCCATGCGTTCACAGGCTGTGATACAGTGTCAGCCTTCCGGAGCAAGGGCAAGAAGACCGCCTGGCAGACATGGAACATCTTTCCAGAGGCCTCCACTGTGTTCTCCAAACTGAGTCACTACCCTCTCAGAGTGGAAGAGAGTGACCTGAAGGTCCTGGAGAGGTTTGTCATACTTATGTATGAAAGATCCAGCACTGCTGGCACTGTGGATGAGGCTAGACTTGATATGTTTGCCAGAAAACAAAGGGCATATGAGGCCATTCCACCAACCAGGGAGCTCTCCTCCAACACACCAAGCGTGCTGCGTACCAGGCTGGTGTGTGTGGGGCAGGCCACCCAGTGTCAGCCACAGCCAGAGAACCCTGCTGAGTGGGGATGGCAAAAGTCTGGTGAAGCATGGCAAGTCCTCTGACAACCAACTCGCCCTTAGCCAAGAGTTGCCAACAGCTTACCAAATGTGGATGCAAAGCAGGCTGTCGGGAAAGGTGCAAGTGCTACAAGCTGGGTCTTCCCTGCACAGCTCTGTGCACTTGCAAATGTGAAGTCTAGATAAATATTGCCCTCTCTTCAGTAGATAATCTAGCTTGAGCATCCAACGTGTCATGCTATGCCTACCTTCTTATCCTCGAATTTTTCAAAGGTGTAGGTTGAGAGACCTATACATAGATTGTTGCATTTAGTCCGTATTTCTCTTCTTTTCTTTTTATGGTTACAGTCTTAGACACAATGTTGTATGTGACCATACCATTACTATTTCAGTTGAAAATAGCATATTAGTTAAACTGTCTGATCACATGAATATACCATTAAATAAAAACAGTTGGTCTCTATGTTCGCTAGCGCTGTGGATAGAAAAAAACTTTTATGGCAACCATTTTGTACGCCATCTTGGTTACAATTCATTTAGTAAGGGTTTTCAATAAAATGTGTGGTATGGAACATTTTTATAACCTAAAAGTCGAGGTTTAAAAAAAAAAACTGGCATATTCCATCCAATAGATGCTCCCAAACCAGTGAATCTCAACATAGATGGCGGCCATTTTGAAAAATAGCCGCCATCTTGATTTTCAGGTGGCCAGCGCCCTTTCTAAGAGAGCGTAGTCTTAGGAATGTTTGTGCCAAATTTCATGCTTGTTTCACTATCTGAACGATTTTTACAGCAATCTGCTGCACTAATACCTCCCCTCTAATCTCTTCCCCTCTACCGACTTTTTGTTCCTAACTATTTTATTCTAATGGTGTTTTTGTAGCTGCCTATTAATTTGAAATGATCTAGCTTTCTCTTGATGGGTGCAATAGAGGTGTTGTCCGGGAATGTAATTATTTTCTTCCCTACCAAATATTCCTTTTCTATCCTTTCCCTCTTCCCAAAAATAGTTTTTCCTTACCTTGATGCGTGCCCACTCCCACCAATAGCCTACTTAGGGTAGCCTAATCTCCTAAAACTCTCCCTCAGGTAATCCAGCTCTTCTTCTAAAAATTCGGGACTGCAAATCCTATAGGCCCTGATGACCAACCCTGTCATTACTCCTATTTTTATTTCTTTCCTATGACTGGAGAACCTATGTATGTATGAATTGGTGTGTATCTTCTTCCTATATACCTTGAATTTTAAATTTTCCCCTTCCCTCTTAACCAGGACATCCAAGAAAGGAATTTCTTCCTCCTTCTCTCCTTCTATTGTGAACTTGATGTGTTCATTTAGTTTATTTAAGTTTTCTAGAAAACATATATATATATATATATATATATATATATATATATATATATATATATATATATATATATATATATATATATATATATAAAGTCATCAAGATTACTTTTCTATTTCAACTCATATCTAAGTGTTGCTGTATAGTTTATCTCCTGAAAGCAGCGAAATAAGTTCTAATTACTCCTTGAGGAATAACAAATTTATATCAACAGGAGAAAATATAGACGTATAGGACATTGCATATACATACATATATATATATATATATATATATATATATATATATATATATATATATATATATATATATATATATATATATATATATATATATATATATATATATATATATATATATATATATATATATATATTACAGCTATTAGATTACTTAACTTTTTGGGAACTTTAGTGAAAGAAATCTTCCTGTGCATACATTCAATGTACACGGAATAACGGATGGAAATGATTTATTCATGTTGTGTATTGCATTCATATATTACGATGATAATTACAAGTATCCTAAATGACTAACTAACTTCTCAGTTTTCTCTTTTTTTATTTGTATGTGTTTATTTCTAACAGACTTCAAAGCTTGCACTGGAAAGCTTACTGGAAAATATTTGATAATTGATATATTAAGAAGCCAATGGGTGCATGTGAAAAATCAACTGCATAAGATATAAACTTTGAATTTGAGAACTAATATGAAATGATTATCTCTTAATTTTATTGGTTATTATTATTATTATTATTATTATTATTATTATTATTATTATTACTGGTCCGATGCAATATCCAAGAGAAATCAGTTATTGGAAAAATAGAGAAAACTCTATATAAACTGAATGCAGCTCATGCAGCAATAACTTGCAACAGTACCTATTTGAAAGAGGGTCTATTACCCCATATTATTATTATTATTATTATTATTATTATTATTATTATTATTATTATTATTATTATTATTATTATTATTATTATTATTAGTGGAAACCTGCAAGAGTAACGGGAACGTATACGGAAATCCCTCAGGACCTTTTACCTATTTCATTATGTCGTTATTGCGGTCCCAGTTATCCCGCGAAAAACAAATGTGACGGAAAAGTTTACTTCTTGTCTTCACATAGAGAGGAAATTTAGGAGTTTAATGAATAAGTGACATAAATGTAAAATATATCTATATATATATATATGTATATATATATATATATATATATATATATATATATGTTATTATTATCAAATAATATATATATACATATATATAATATATATATATACAGTATATATATATATATATATATATATATATATATATATATATATATATATATATATATATATATATATATATATATATATATATATATATATATATATATATATATATATATATATATATATATATATATATATATATATAAAATATATATATATATATATATATATATATATATATATATATATATATATATTATATATATATATATATATATATATATATATATATATATATATATATATATATATATACTGTATACACACACACATATATATATATATATATATATATATATATATATATATATATATACTGTATATATATATATTTTTTTTTATTTGGTAATAAATAAACTATGCAACAGTAGACTAAGAAACAAAAGTCGTCTTGGCAGAGTCACAAAGAAATGTACGCATCTTCCCTCGCCCATATGAGAGCCTTACATGCGTCCATTACAGCATCAGTCCCTGCCCTTAAAAGCTACTTAGTGGCATAGAAATGGGCAATTCTACCCGCGTTGACATCCCATTTTCGCCCCCAAAACGAGTGGGAGCCGAGTCCTGATTAACCAGATGGCTTGCGAGAAATGGAAGCATAATAGTCAGTACAATGTATAATTAGATGCAACATAATGAACAAATGTGGTTTAGGGAAACTGAGGGAAAGAAGAAAATGTTGGCCAAGTGTTTTTCAAAATTCGGTGGTGCGAATAGGTGGACTCTCTACTGGTATGTACTTGAAAGTAGAATATAATTAATTTTAATGCTGTGCAATGGTATAAAGATGCATCAGTTGAACAAAAACAGACATAAAGATAGATAGCGTCTCTATCTCTTTTCTGATGTTTATTTATCTTCAAGAACAATTCTTATGAATAATGGTTTAACATCCCTGACATCCTAAACAGATGTTGTCCATCAATATAAAGGATAAAGATCTCTGGAAACTTAATAATTGCCTCAACAAGGTTTCTCAGTACTGAATTTTTATTAGCTTACAATGATAAATAAAATCTTTGAGGCGATTTTTTTACGGATGTGTTTATTAAATAAACTTGGCTGTGTTGGAAATGGCAGATTTGCCGTTTGTTATCCTAATATAATTAAAGTTATATATATATATATATATATATATATATATATATATATATATATATATATATATATATATTATATATATTATATATATATTTTATATATATATATATATATATATATATATATATATATATATATATATATATATATATATATATATATATATATATATATTTACACACATACCAGCTGACCAACCTAGCGCTGCACGTGAAAACTGAACGACAACCGATAAATTCTCTCTCTCTCTCTCTCTCTCTCTCTCTCTCTCTCTCTCTCTCTCTCTCTCTCTCTCTCTCTCTCTCTCTCTCTCCCCTGTTAACATGATTGCTTCATTTACATTGCCCAGCATTTTTTATATTTTATATTTCACCTCTTCTCAAACCCCCTTCCTACTGGGGTTGAACTTGGACTTCAAGAGCATCGAGGATGTCACTATTCATCTCAGCAACCTCGAAAACTATGGATTAAGCACTAATATCTGTCATTTTTGACATTGTATTTTTCACCCTTTCTCAACCCCACTTCCTATCGGAGCTGGACTTGGGCTTAAAGGGCATCAGGAGTGTCACTGTTTGTCGCTGAGGATTAGACACTAATATCTATCATTTTCGGTTATTTTTACATGTCACCCCCTTTCCACCCCCACCCCATTTGGTGCCATTGATGTCTTACCCCCACAGTATTCTTTTCCAGATAGTAAGTCGTATATATACCAAGTTTGGTTGAAATTGCTCAGTGCTTTTCCAAGTTATGCTGGAACTTACACACAAACATACATACATAAATACATCCATTTTGTTTTTTATATAGATAGATAATGTATGAGTGTGTTTGTATGGGGCAGTGTGTTTGCGCATGTTCTTATGCGAGTACGTCTAAACTTTCCCTTCTCCATCCCGGAACACCTCGCTGCTGACCCCTATTTAAGAACTGCTTGGAGTTTCGGGACGATATATATCTTACCTAGCTTCTGGACTGACCCTCTCGACCCTTTCTTATATTACCGTCAAATATAGAGTCCGTGCAAGAGGTTCGATTGTTCATATCAGTGTACTTTACTCAATAAGTATGGGTACATTGCGCTTGTGATGTTAAGACCAGATCAGTAAGACACGTTCCAAAAGGATGGATTTTTAGTGCAATAGCATTATTATTTTTCTTTAAGTTTTTATTCAATAAATCATTTATAAAAGATTACAAGAAATCTCGAACTACACACATTTACATCTAGAATACATTGCTTTTAGTCTTACACAAATTCTTTGTGAAATGCTTCAACAATTTGTCTTCTAAAATGGTTTTGATATCTCTTTGGTTACGTATAATGGAGGCGTTTATTTAATTTATAATCAGTATTTGATACTATTTCCCTCTATACGGCTCCCTGTATCAGCGCTAAACTTCATATAGTCACACTAGCGTCTTTTTCTAGATATTGAAATTTGCGCTCGCATGTCTCTTGTTAGGAAAGAGGTCAGATGTTCAGGTGAATCTCGTTGATTAAAGGTGACACTACGCTCTCAAAGGCGCACGACAAATAACTTTTGATGGACCACCGCATGAGATGTATTGATCAGCACGATAGTAAGATCAAAGGCCAATTCATCCATTATCGTACATGCTGATGAAAGGACGGAGGGTCAAAGTAGATTTTTTTTCCCCCCACAAAGATTTCATAGGTCATTTTATCGAGCCTCGAGGGTTGCCTGTAAAACTGGACACTGAAACGTGTATTCCAGCGTCTATGTGGGTCAGATTACCTGTGTAGGAGTTGGGTTGCGTGTGGACGTTAGGGGGTGTGAATGTTAGTCTGTCCGTGACCGTGGAGGAAGAACTATCAGCTTAAAGCAGTGATTTAAACTAGTTTTAGTAATTTATCAAACGAAGGATATTATCAGTATATCTACTTAAGCTGATCCAAATGAACAAAATAGAATGCTCGGGGAAGTATTTGACATGACATCTATAGAGCAAGAGACAGAACTAAGATTTATCATGCTGACACCAATTTTAATATTAAATGTTTTTATTTTGTATTATCGTCATGCTTGTAATTTATTATGAAAAATGTCATCATTGTTTGTGCTTTATGGGGTGTTACAAAATAGATAATCTATGTAAATAAGAAGACTGCATGGTAAAAACTAGGAAAAACCATAAAAATAAGATGATCCTCGCTTCTTTAGCCAGTTTCTAACACCTTTGAATGAAAATCAGTATTTACTGAATGGGTAAACACCTTTGCATATTTACACTTTTTGTTACCAATTCAAGATAGTAAAATCTTATTAGCGTTTTCATAACAGGTTTTCATCACCCAAACGTATTTTGACAGTTTTAATTAGGTGGGAAAATTACTTACTATTTCTGTTATTTAATTATGTTTGGACTGTTTCTTGCGCCCTAACGTTGTCAGAGAATGCATTTTCGATCAATATATTTTCAGTGATGAGAAACCTATCCTAATCTTATGAAGGTAGTCACCGTAGATTGTATATGTATGCATGCTGTATACATACACTATATACAAACCAGCTAACAGGTCTTCTGCAGGATGAGAGTCCCCAGTAGATTCCCTCGCCCTTATTCGTTACAAACTCGTCAAAGTGGTAAAGTTCAGTACCAACTGTATATAAGTAAATATATATCAGTGCGGAAAATTTAATTATTTTTAATTAATTCTTTCCTCGAATATGATCTTTACAATTTCTCCTAAATTCACATAACTGATTTTCCGTAAAGGATGCTAAAATCACCAGATTTCTTCATGAGTCTAAGAAATGCTTTCTGAAATATTGCTTTTTTTCTCTGACAAATTTCTTTCTTCGACATTCTGTATGCAGATTACTAAACAAGCGTCAAAAATGACCTCCAAAGTAGTTAGATTTTTTAATATTTGTTGGATTTTTTACTAGCTTCATTTATCATAAAACTGCATAAGGTCATTTTGAGTGACAGATATAATTTGTTCAGAACGTCATAATCTCCGTTTCAGGATCTGTTCCAGGGAAATTTATATTTTACCCAGTATTCTGCTTAATTTTTGTCCCCATTCTAATACGAAAATAACAGTCCAATTATTTACAAAGCAGTACCTGTATATCAATGCATATAAAAATAAACCAGGTCATCAAAAATATCCTGGATCCGAATTCCGATTTGAGACTCAGCCAAATATCATCGATTCTCGTTTATGTAACACAGTAAATATAATAAATAATAAAATATAATTTCGTTAATTTTCACAGAATTCTGCAGACAGACAAATGAGCAGAACGACATCCATTAGAAAAACTGTGTTTACATGCTTTTATTTAACTTGACTTATGCGTCTGTCTGTCTGTCTGTCTGTCTGTCTGTTTGGGTCAAAACTTGTAACTCAATTTTCGACCTGTTCCCTTCATCCAACGGACTTGAAATTTTTCATGGTTACTCAATCCCGGTGACAATACAACCTTACATGATCAATAGGTCAGCAGTGACCTCTAGTGACCCTACAGTGACCTCTCCCGGTATCACAGAATTTGTTTGAAAATCTTCGGATTTTTCATACCTTCTTTGACTCAGGAAAATAAGTTAATAACTCTACGGATTTTTCAAACCTTTTTTGGCTCCACAGGATATCGCGTTCAATTTTGTTAGCTACAATCATAAATCGGTTACAATTTCTGTCAAAACTAAAAAATATAAAATATTTTTTTTAAATCATTAAAATGCACAAAAAGTAAAAAATAATTATTTGAGACACCAGGATTTTCTTACAATTAATCATGTCTACAAAAAGAAAAACGTGGAAGGAAATGCTATAAGAAAAAAAATATATATATATATACAGAGTATATATATATATATATATATATATATATATATATATATATATATATATATATTATATTATATATATATATTTCTTTTCTTGTAGCATTTCCTTCCATTTTTGCGCCCATGCTTTTATTTTTGTAGACATGATTAATTGTAAGAAAATCCTGTTGTGTCTCAGAATATTATTTTTTCCTTTTCAGTGAACTCTAATAAAAGCATGTTTAAATTTTTTTATTTTTTTTTTAGAGTATGCGTTAGTAATGCAGCTACTTCGCAGATGATATTTCAAAAATTAACTACTTTACATTCATTAGCGCGCATTGCCTCGTACAGGTAACTAATTTCATTTGAATTGTCAACTCAGCCGAACGAATGATCACGGAATCTGCTGCTTAGAGCAAAGCTATTAACAAATTACAATTCGTGTTTCCCGCCGGACGTTGGTAATCATCGCCATTAAGCGTTCAGAGGCGCCAGGACTGACGTTTATAAAGGTAGCAGCTGTCAGTCTCTTATGACGGCGTCCTTCTAACAGGATCCCGCCATAAACGCTCTGTTTAATTGCCCGTCTCATCCATGTTATAGACCGAACAGGCAGGAATTAGCGGCTGTAAACTCCCGTCGCAGACTTCTCTCGGATGGCGAAGCACAGAATATCATCTGACATTTGATTTTATTTATATACATCATAAAGGTTCAGGGCAAAATTAAAATGTCTGAAAATATTATTTACTTTTGGTATATATAATTTTTTTCTCGACTGATTGGTCGCACTAATCTTCTTGATAAACACTTAGTATAACAGAAGGATATTGTTCTAGAAACTCACTAAACGTTTTTAAAGTACTTTTAAAAAATATAAAGTGAAATTATAATGTCGAAAAATATTCCTTTCATGATAACATTCGCACTGATAATTAACCATCGACAAACCTAAAAAAAAAATTCTAAAATTCCCTTGACATACACACAGATCCATTAGTTTACTTTCTAATATCTTGTCTCTTCTGTAATCCAGTTAAATATGAAAGACCTGGGATGGGTGTACAATGTCAGATTAAATTCAGTAATTTTTACATTTAGTATTTTTACACTTAATTTGAATTTTGCAATTTTAAAGCCCAGTTTCATTTTCTTCTCTTGCAAGATATAAATCGGTTTACAGAATTTACAGAATTCTTGTATATTATGGCTACAAAATTTTTGTTATAGAATTCAACGGATATTTACAATGAGGGATGCTTTATTTTATGTATTTGTGTATTGATTAATTAATTTACTTACTTATCGTATTCTACTGCATTTGGTATTTAAATAGGTTTTGAAAGAATTTATGGGGAAGTTTCTGTCACTCATTCTTGCCCTTGATCATAGAGGTTTTTGTGATGAATTAACCTAGTTGCTTTTCATATGAAATTCTTTTGATGTTTTATAATTAGAATACTTTTATATTATTATACAACATTTTTTATCCTCTAGAAAACTGAATAATTTAAAACAAGTTAAACATTATAAAAATACTCATCTATATTACAATAGTTCAGGTTATCATTTTATAAAAAAACAAATACTTACCTACTTGTATCGTGAAGTTTTATTCGAAAGCTATTTGCTACTGTAATTGATTTCGTAAGCCGTACTTAGTTGCATCCTCTCTTGCATCGGCTCGGCATAGTTCGGGAACGTCCTTCTCCAAATTGAGCAGATTCTTGGTTTGTTTCAGTTTCATAGCAAACTTCTTGTTGGGCAATGAAGCTTTGACACTAATTGAACGACGGCCTTTATCAAAGCATTACCCTGTCATGACCTAGATTTGACGTAAGAATCAATCACCCAAATATATCACGAAAATTATGACAGTGACCTGTTAGAATTCATTGAAGAAAATTCTTTCATAGAGGTATATTTTTAATTCTAACATTAATAAAGTCGACTCCTTAAAAATATACAGTAAATATACACTAAATGGTAAATTAATTTATCTGTCATACAAAACCCGGATTCTTAGAAAAACAGGTTTCAGATAAAGGGGCTGCATGTAAATGGTAATGTTTTGAAAGACAAAAGAAGTTATTATTTATTCTATCACAGGTTTGTCTGGCCTAGACAAGGCTATTATTTTTATCATTACTGTTATACAGGCTGCAGTCTGCTTTGAAAAACAGAATGCCAGGAGAGGATGAAAGAATATTTTCAAGTTAAATTGATATATTTTCTTTTAAACTGTATGTTTTTCATTAATTGGAGTGAAAACTCGCCATTTTAAAAAATTTAAAGGGAATCTGTTTTTATATGATTTCATAAAAAAAATATTTATGTATATACACATAACAAAACACACACGCACTCACGCACACACACGCACACACATGCACACACACACACACACACACACACACACACACACATATATATATATATATATATATATATATATATATATATATATATATATATGTATATATATATATATATATATATATATATATATATATATATATATATATATATATATATATATATATATATATATATATATATATATATATAGTCTTACGCAACTACAGCTCAGAACATATTGAAAAAATATACCCAGGAATGAATTTTTATTAGTTAAATTTGCTTCACTTGTTAAATATTACAGTGAACATGTAACTATATAATTATGTTAATTACACACATCCCCTAACCTTCACGATATTATGAAGGATGTTTTTGTGAACGATTTTAAATCATGGGCAATAATGAACGCCGCTTTTTTTTTTATAAAGAAGATACCCATGTCTTTTTTTCTTTCTGTTTCTCCGCTCGTCAGCTGGGTAAGTGGAATCTGTTTTAATTAAAATACATGACTGAGAGAGAGCACCCATGAATAATGTGTGCACCTTTAACTTCGAAGACACATATTAGTCAATATCTTGCATCTGGCAACATGACGTCATGGATGACAAGGGAAATAGGCGGAGCGTGAATGTTTCCTGCGACGTCACCAGAAATTTATTCAACAGATGAAAATCAAGTTCTTCCACAACAATGCTGTCATCACCGGCCTGTTTTCTAGTTTGAAATGTCCTCATTTAACTTCATTACACGACGTGTAAGTTATCAAATGGGAAAAGTTACGTTTAAACATTTCACTTTTCGCCAGACATTACATATTACCACCATTGGCTATGTACAGTACACTGTTTCGTATGGGCTTCCTTTTTTGTCCAAGTTTGTGGGCTCTGCCTTGTTTGGATTAGCTGAGTTCAACGTTCCATACCTTGCCAGCTAATCTATTTACCATCTCTCTAAAATATTTGTCTGCTTTAGAGAAATGGCCTACGATGGCGTAAGACCGGCTTAATTTAAGATAGCCTACCAACAAAGTATTTTCAAAGGCATATGACCTTACTATTCTTCTATTGTAAATATAAAAAGTTAATTTTCCTCTTTTTTTATATATTACTGTCTTCCGCCTTGCTAATCTGTTGCAAATTTTCGTTTAACGAGGACAGAAACTGCATTCGTTTTTTTAAATAACCAAGTTTCGCTTTCCTGATGACTTTCCTTGATTAGAAATTTTGTAGTCATGCTGCCTTATTTCATAAGCCTAAGAATACGGTTAATCTGTCTGTAGGTCTATCTGTATTTTTTTTCCTTTTTCAAAATAAGGGGGAGAATGACGTGCATTCATCCCAAAATTTTAGAAGTTTATATAGTGTACTTTAATCCCGACTGGAAATATTGCTCGATAACAGAGCTATAAAATTATACTGCGTAAAACTGGTAGTTACGGAGCGATGTATATACGATATTCTAGCGCGCAAAGAATAGTAAAGTAAATAGGAAACTTGTTTCTTTCAGTTTAAAAATGATAACAAGAAACGACGAAAATAATGGAGAATCGGTTCGGATACCCGGATTAAGGAAGTTTCAAATTTATGATCAAGAAATGAGGTGTTACTGATCTCCGCTTATTTTTCGCGGTGAAGACCTACCCATCAACTTTCACATGGTCTTGAAGGCAGACATTTTTAAAATATCAATTATAGCTGACGTTTTTTCTGATAGAAATTTTCCTTTTGCTTACAATTTTTTTTTTATTTGTCATGAACATCTTGTTTTCGCGTTTTTTTTTTTTTCATTCTTGGGGAGGTCACTAAACTTGGATGCCGCGTAGTTTTAAATCCTTTCCTAACTGTTTTCGAAGCATGGTTCTGTTAATCTGCATTCATCCATGCCTTTACACCTACATCTAATACTCGTCATTGCTCAAAGAATTCTTGTGGTTTCTATTTTTTATCGGAATGTTGGTCGAAAGACATTTATATTCGATTGCTATTTTAAGTCTCAGATGCCGAATATCCAGTAGGGTACGTGTCACCGTATCACGTGGAGGTTGATATATTATTGATTTTGGCTGCCTTCCTGAAAACGCAAATCTCAGATAATACAACTGAAGAGATAGGTTTAATCTATTATCCACCAACGCAAATGCCAACTATAATCCATCTCGATTTCCGAGGATACACACAGCGAATAATCTCCTTCATTTTCTATAATAGCTCGGTGAGTAATCCCGCATCGACTTAGGATCCCAATTAACTGGATATATTAGCTAAGGCTTCCGAGTAACTGAAAAGCTTCCAGTTTTGGATGTTCCTGTTCTGTGTTGCAAAGCTTCAGGAAAGAACATTAATCAACCAGGTTAATAGGATCTTAAAGCATTAATCGAAAATGCTCATGTGTTGTCCGCTCTCTCTCTCTCTCTCTCTCTCTCTCTCTCTCTCTCTCTCTCTCTCTCTCTCTCTCTCTCTCTCATTGAATTTCACTGCAGAATTGCGGGTGAATCACCTGAGCATACAGCTTCCTACTTGGTCATTAGGAGCTTATTTCACCATTTACCTCTATCTAGCATACAGGCTTACGCCTCTTGGATGTTAATGCCTTCCATTTTAACTCTGGGTATTCGTCTCGTTTTTCCTCTCGTAATACTTCGAATGGAAGAGCTTGTTTCACCAGTTTATTGCTCACCCTTTTCCCCTCATGACCTAACCACCTTCAAGCATAATTATCTATCATTCCACTTGTGCTAACTGTTTTACCACCTACGCATACATCCAGATTCTCACCGTCTCATTTCATATTAACCACATACCATGCAAACAGTTCATCTGACGAGCTTCAGCGCTATATTCTTGAATATGCATTCGGCATTTTTTTTCCTTATTAGTAGAGGGGCTCAACGATTCCGTCATACATCGCAAACTCAGTCTCTATAAACGCTCGTAGTATCCTCCAAATCCTGCAAATGGTTATCATACTTTGCTGACGTCAAGAAAAAAGGAGGATGGCCAGCAGCCTCACCCCCAAACAATTTTTCAGAAACCGAAAGGCTGTACCAAGAAAAAGAGGAAAAGACCTAACCTAATATATATATATATATATATATATATATATATATATATATATATATATATATATATATATATATATATATATATATATATATATATATATATATAAACATTAAGCTACAAACGTCCTTTAATATCCAATTCGCTCTACCTAGGAAATAATATATTTTCATATATTTTACCGAAGAGGAATTTTTTAGTTGATAATAAGTTCGTCGTCCCGTGGGCTCGAACCAACGAAGGACAAGAACTCAGGACTATAGTGACGCCTTAGCCCACAAAGCCAACAAGTGAGGTATAAGTTATTACCGACCCTCACCTACAAATCACCTTCGAACTCGGGTATTTGTATTTAGAATCAGTATCAACCCACCTCTGCCATGCTAAGTTTGTAGCTTAATGCTTGTATATGAATCACGGTGATGTGATAAAATTTCATTCATATATATATACATATATATATATATATATATATATATATATATATATATATATATATATATATATATATATATATATATATATATATATATATATGTGTGTGTGTGTGTGTGTGTGTGTGTGTATGTATGTATGTATGTATGTATATATATATATATATATATATATATATATATATATATATATATATATATATATATATATATATATATATATATATATATATATACATACACACACACATTTAGAGAGAGAGAGAGAGAGAGAGAGAGAGAGAGAGAATTCATAGTCAACTGAAGTGCTGAAACAATTTAATAGGGTAACGAATAGTGAAAACCTAAAGAGTAACAGAGACCCATTATGAAGACGGAAAATTTCGCACATTATTTTTGTAATATAACAATGAATGTACATTATATTAGTTAGAATGTTTAATTCTTACATTTACAGTAAAAAAAGCTTCAAATGTCGGAAGAGGAGACACTTCATGTTGGAAGATCCACTTTTGCTATAAGAGAAATCATCTGATTCCCTGAACATGATTTTCTTGAGATGCGTAAACACATCTCTATGTTAGTGAATAATGCACAGGTCTTGATAAAATCAAAGTAATTGTTTAGATAGGTTTTATTTTGTCCATTAATTCTTAATATAATGCTCACCGTTAGTTATTATTGCAGTTGTGTTTATATTTCTCCACTACATTAATGGGATTTCGTTATCAGTCAACATGAAACTTGAAGTTCTACATTGTAACTTTTCGCTTGAATTATATGTAATATTTCTCATAAGTAAATCTAGTAATATTACAAAGATATTAGGAAAATGTCCATTATGATAAAACCACCATAATACTATAAATGTGGCGTAAATGCAGTGTTTGTTTACTGGTTGACTCAAACTTTCTCAGTATCCTGTCATTGGTAACCATGTGTCAGGCCTCAAAGAATAATCATTTAGACTAAAATTAACAATGTCTATCAATCTAACATACCCTTAGAAAATAATGTTTCCTTCATCCTTAGAGCTTGTTGAACATGAAGTACTGTATATCCACTATAATGTCATGTCCTACCCCTATTCTCCAACTATTGCTAGCTGTCATGAATATTGATGTCTGAGTTATTTGTCAGTAAAACCTAATTTTTAAGACTGCGCCGTCAGCAAAATTAATAAGACAAATTGAAGCCATATTACCGAGAGACGGTGCTTTGCTTGCAGGAGAAGAGATCACTCTATGCTCATTGGTGCTGACTATGTAAGGTCTTTTATAAATTTGCACCAAATCTATTCAGCTTCTGGAGTTCAGGAACTGGATTTTATGGTACAAAAACAACAAAAGCAAAATCAAAACACTGTTATGAAGCTTTCTAGGTATTCACCTTCGAAATGTTATCTAAATCAAATAATAATAATGATAATAATAATAATAATAAAAATAATAATAATAATAATAATAATAATAATATTATTATTATCATTAAATGAAATGGCTGCATTTTGCGAATTGATTTTCTACTGAGTTTTCTCAATTCTTCTAATAATTCGCTTTTCCTGCACACCAATATTAGTCAATAATTTTTGTCCAATGTTCATATTTTGATGGATGAAATAGCGTATTTCTTACAGATGAAATTCTTTATTCTAAAGCAATACAGCAGGTTACCGGAACCTGGGATGTAAATCCGTAGATTTTTCTGATGGTATTTCTTCTTTTTCTGACGTCTGTCTGGTATTTTAAATACTTTTTCTGTCGACATGTTTCGACCAGCTCGATGGTCATCTTCTGGACGTTGGGATGAGTCTGGAGACACAGGGCGCTCGTGACGGTATATATAGGGGGTCTCAGATCAGGTCCATTTTTCAATGGCTGCCTGAGGCGATTCTCTTCGGGCGAAGTCTCCTCTCGCGCGGTGATGGTTGTGTGCGCTCTTGCGTGCGTGCGCTGGAGTGCACGTTAATGAGTGTGTTGTTCGTAGGGTTGCTGCCCGCAGGAGGACGTTCCTGACTGGTTCGCTCATCCGGGATGCCAGTAGGTGCCGCCCTTCGCGCCGATGTCGGCTTCTCCCTCCCGGTGTGTAGGGCTTCCAGGAGGCGGAGGCGGCGATGGTCGATCGCTTGATCTATTATCTCGATGTTGCGGATTTTTTTCTTTTTTAATAAGTGAGTGGGATACCTTCTTTCTGTATTTCCGTTATCTCCTCTTACTTCTTCCTAATGAACACCCTGTTCTTTGGAAGCTTGAATTTCAAGTCATTGGCCCGTGTGGGCTTGTTCCATATGAGTAGGTTTCATCTTCCGAATAATAATAATAATAATAATAATAATAATAATAATAATAATAATAATAATAATAATAATAATAATAATAATAATAATAATCTGTAGATACAATTTTGTGGGATTGTATGTAACAGTAACATCAATATAAGAATAATATTAGCATACAACAGTCGAATCATAACAGCAATAATGCTTCCTATATTGTAAGGTTTCATCTGTTCAGTATCCAGTAACACCAAAATAACAAGAAAACGTAAAGAACAGTTGAAATCGTTGCGTGGAATATTGAAACTGGAAAAACTATCGGAAAAAGAGCGTAACTTTCCGGACGTTCCGAACGAGAGCTTTGAAGCAATCGGAGCGCATGGCTCGTGGCATTGTCATATTACCCAGCCGCCTACACTTCTAACCTGAGTCTCCTCTTGACTAACCTTGCTGCACTCTCTCTCTCTCTCTCTCTCTCTCTCTCTCTCTCTCTCTCTCTCTCTCCGCCTACAGATTCTCTTTTCCCTCCTCCCCCAACCATATACCCTCGTACATCACGACTTTACCACCCACTCACTTCCTGCATCTCTCGCTCATGTGGGTGTCAGAACAACCTATCTTCTTTACTAGATTAATGGTCATGGTATAGAAGAGAGGAGATTGTTGCAATAGCATTCAAGCATCCTGCACACGAAGCTCTTAGTCTCTGTGAAATCTGCATGAATAGGTTTTCAGATATTGGGCTTCAGATACTGGGCAGATACACAGCCTCTAGGAAAATACAGTTTATGGAGATTTTTTTTTCTCGTCTATGATTTTCTTCGTAGAGGATTCCATGGATATGCCATACCTTAGGCGTAGTAACTTGACGTTAATTCTAGTTTAGGGAAATGCTACATGACATATATATATATATATATATATATATATATATATATATATATATATATATATATATATATATATATATATATATATATATATATATATATATATATATATATATATATATATATATATATATATATTAGAATCATAAGCGAGAAAAAAATCTTCATAAACTGCATTTTCCTAGAGCCTGTGTATCTTGTATCTGCCCAGTATCTGAAGCCCAATATCTGAAATCATATTCATGCAGATTTCACAGAGACTAAGAGCTTCGTGTGCAGGATGCTTGAATGCTTTATATATATACCCTTGTAACATTTCATTTGTCCATATTTTACCAGTGGACAGGGGCACAGAAGGAAGTGTCCGAAATATATGGTTGCAACGTTCAAATAGTGTTTAAGGGCCTTTTTATCTACACACACACACACACACACACACACACACACACACACACACACACACACACACATATATATATATATATATATATATATATATATATATATATATATATATATATATATATATATATATATATATATATATATATATATATATATATATATATATATATATATATATATATATATATTATAAAAATCACAGTAGATGCACGTGACTTCAGTGTATAAGCGAATCCACAGGAAAATGACAGGCAGAAGTTCAGTACCAAGCGCTTTCACGTTTATTAACGCATCGTCTGGGCACGAATAACGATGCGTTAATAAACGTGAGAGCTTCTGCCTTCATTACTGAACTTCTGCCTGTCATATATATATATATATATATATATATATATATATATATATATATATATATATATATATATATATATATATATATATATATATATATATATATATATATTTGTGTGTGTATGTATTTATGTATGTGATCTGTGAAATATAAGTATATTCACTGACATACGTGTTAATTCGTTCGCTCACGGTCACGTGTTTAGACGAAGGTTTCTATATGAGTATGGAAATCATCATAAAACTCCCTTGCTTTCATCCCATCACAAAAGCGTTACTCATGCAAGCCCCAGAATACGAAGAATGGTGGTGACTGGTACAGGGCAGAACTTATGAGCAGCTGCTCTTATAGAATTATTTTAAAGGAGTGCAGTGATTCTTTCCTCTGCAACCCTTTGTGAATCATGGTGTGAATCATCTGCTCTGAGATTCTTCCTTTGTTCTGTGTCAGTAGCTTATTAGAAGGATGATAACACAATTGTTGTTTTCTTTGTTGAAATATTTGTCATGGGTAAACAATAGCTCTATTTCAAGAGCAGAGATGTAGGCTAAGCAAAAATATCGACTATTTGAACACCTGATCTTCGATAGGAGACATTCTTTGTTTCCTGTATGCATACTTTCCTCTTTACATGAGCTTTCATATCTCGTTGCTCTTTCATTCAGATGTAAGTGTGATCTTTTATTCATAGTGAAAGGGAATATGACTTCCTATTAAAACTGTTAAAATATTCACGTATTGTAAAGGGATTTCAAAGATCAGTTAATTAAAGAAATGGAGGTCAGTCGGTTCTCATCGAGTCCCCCGATTTATGGAATATTAATATGCTTCAAAATGGAGCATATTGAGACTTCATCTGTAAATCAGACTTTTTTCATCTGTAAATCAGACTTTTTTCTTTTAATCTTTGATAATCCTTCTAAAACAAAATGTTACGTGCTCTCTCCTATTTTCCAAGCTCTGAATTTCATCTTTTGTTTAGTAAAAGCCTTTAACATTTGATTCTATGCGAGAGTTATGTAGATTTTTGCACTGAATATATATACATACATTTTTTCATCATACCTTCATGGAGTTCAGCAACTTTATTTAGCCATTCTATTCACTTATCTTTATCGTGTCATCTATGTTATAGGATTTCACGTTTGGAAATAAGTCACTTGTCCTGACGTTTAGCCTCGCCCTTTCCTTTCTCTCTCTCTCTCTCTATCTCTGTCTCTCATATATATATATATATATATATATATATATATATATATATATATATATATTGTTATATATATGTGGTTGTGTTTATATATATGTATGTGTTTATATATATATATATATATATATATATATATATATATATATATATATATATATATATATATATATATATATATATATATATATATATATATATATATATATATATATATATATATATATATATATATATATATATATATATATATATATATATATATAATATATATATATTGATATGGCATGTGCGTATGTGTATATAGGTACAAATTACGAGAGAGTTGATAGTAACCAAATTGTCTTTGGGCATTTGCAGCTTGTAGTTTTCCTTTCATACTAACCTGGTTTTACTTGAAGACGGTCAATTAACCCATAAACGCAGGTTTCGCAAGTAGGATACCATAATACTAAGCTTTTGCCATCATTTCTTACACTCCTAGCTTTTGAAGATATTAGAGGCGGCGAATAGCACACACTGACCATCCAAATAGCAGAAAATTTAGTTATACATACTTATGCATGTAGTGAATGGGCAGAACAGAAATTGTTAAAGACTCCAGAATTTCCCAAGTAATAATATGAACACATGAGACGTTCAGTATCCTGTTCTTTGAATGTGGTTTCATTAAATAATTGGTTTTTACTGTGCCATGACATCGGCAGGAATCTTTAGGTTGAATTCATTTGTTTGTGGGAACGCTAAAGCTCAGTTTTAGCGTTGGAGTTAGTTCTTTTTACACGATTATTCACGCAACGCCACTTTTTTACTTTGTTTTGCAAATGAAGTCGAAGTCATTATAATCCGTAATGCTTTTATTGCCACATACAATCACGTTACACAAATACAGTACAAGCACACCTACACTCTGACAATCGGGTCTATCTTTAAATATAAAGATAAACTTGATCCCCCAAATGCGGTCTGTTTATTTACTTGTCCCCGATGCAATCAGGGAAAATATGTTGGATCCTCTCGTAGGCTCCTCAAAGTTCGCATTGATTGCCATAGGGGTGTGAATTATCGCACTGGGGTTCGATTGAAGTCTCCTGAATGCACTGTTATTCAGAACCATGCCCATAAATGTAAATTTAACGTCCAATATGAGCAATTAAAAACTTACTAGGGCCTCTTCTCCTCGACAGCTTGCGATCTATGAATCACTTTTTATCAAACACGTAGTTCCAGAGTTAAACGGTCAAACGACCTCCACCACTCTCTTCTTGGCATGAGCTTACTTTTAACCTACGGATCTTGTGATTGTGACTGTCAATCGTCTTCCTTCCTATTCCTTGAGAGGTATTTAGCATTTCCCTTTTAGTTTTTTAGGTTCTTTTTAAATTAATTAATTTTTATAATGAGTTAGTCGAGTCGATTTTATATTACTTAATGTTTGCATGTTTCAGCCTGATGATGAGGCTTGGCCTCGAAACATTGTCAAATAAATAATGAAATGCTACAAGACGTCTCCTTCTGGTGCCCTTTGTATATATATATATATATATATATATATATATATATATATATATATATATATATATATATATATATATATATATATATATATATATATATATATATATATATATATATATATGTGTGTGTGTGTGTAATCACTAAGTTTCGTTTTTGGAAAACTTGAATTTAAAAAGGAATTCATGGCCAAAAGACGTAATAAACTTGCAGAGTATTCTTTCTTATTCACACAAAGAGGCAAATTACATTTTGTTTTTAGTTTGAAAATCACAATGATTACAATTATCGATGAAATCAGTCTCTAAATAATCTAATTTTCATGAAAGGTATTCCAATTCGATCATGGGGTAAAATCTGTATAAAAAAATACTTTTACAAGAATTAACCTTAAACTACAAAGGACCGTTTGAAATTTTTTAGCCTTTACCCTTGTTCTATAACAATGTTTCGCTTCTACTTCTTCCATCTTTTTAATATAATTCTTCTTCTTTTTTATCTGTTGTTCCTCTTTGTCTTAAATTCTCCTATGTATCTGTAAAATCCCATATATTCATCAGTTTTTATTAACATCTTTTTTTTTATTATCATCATTATTTTACAATTGGCACTTTCGTACCTTGTACTATACCTAGTTATCATATGACATTCTGTGAGAGCTAACATTCGTTGTTAATTCCTGATGTGATTTTTATGTAAATACCTCTCCATCACGGATTTAGTTATAGCTTAAATTCTGTGCAATTATATAAAGTTTCACCTCGTAACAAAACAGGCAGATTGTCAGTGATGTTCAAAGTGAGTCAGGAAATGGTTTTCTGCTGAAGGTTCATGTACAATTGCTTGGCCAGGTTTTGTTGCATTGCCGGTTCTACCCGACAGCGTAACTAGTTTATCTGTTATTTTATAGAAAGTCTATTTCATATATGTATATAAACAGGAGGAGGATAAGTAACAAAGATTTAAACGATGCAAATTAATAACAGGGAAGCCGTCGGGAAGCTAGTATTTTGTTTTAAAGCAAGGGCGCTAGCCTCAGTGTTTTTCGTTCTCCCTTTCTTATTCGGTGTATTTTGATACACAGGGAAATGTTTAGGAAAGTCTTTCAAAAATTTAAGGATAATGAAGACCTCTGGGAAACCGACATTGTCCAATAGCTTTTTTCAAACATTTTATTTTCCAAAGATTAACAAGAGTCTTCATTCCATTCTTCGTAATAAGAATTTTAGTCATGAGCTGCAATGCCGTCAGTAACTAAAGATTAATAGCAATTCATCGTTTTTGATATAAAATATTTTTTCATCTTTATTTTGTAAAACAGCTGAAAGGAATATTTTAAAAGATAACGCACGTTTCACAGTTATTTGTTTTCTTATGTAAATAACAAAAGAATTGCACATAGGAAAAACAACCCGTCTAATTTTTTTTTTCATATATGCAGTAGCCTAATTCTCGCTAGCATTTTATCTACTGCTTATCTGAATGACAGCGTCATAGTGAGCCTCATGTATTAAAGCAGTCTCACAATTTGTACTTTCCTCTGGGATACGGAATTTTATATTTAGGAAGGAAGGTTTACTGGAAATATACTTGAGAACCAGAATGATCTGAGAGTTAGATGTGTTGGAGATTTTGCAGGATAATGTCCAAGAGTGAGACAACCTGCTTTGATTATAGATGGTGGAACAATGTCGGCTCAGGCAACAATCTTTTATTTATTGTTTCCCTTTTTAATTTTGTTTCTTGCCCATGCTGCGTAGATACTTAAGCCTGGACAATAACTATTAAAACATACTGAATTGGAACCATAAGACACAAAAGTTTGTTAACGATACCCTTTTTATTTACCTCTAGACCCTAACCATCTACAGAGAAGTATCAGAGTATCACGTTTTAGAGAAAAAGAATTAAAGAGGGAGAAACGAAAAATTATGTTTTTCCTTATATATATAATATTATATGTATATATATATACAGTATATACTGTATATATATATATATATATATATATATATATATATATATATATATATATATATATATATTTATATATATATATATATATATATATATATATATATATATATATATATATATATATATATTTTTATATATATATATATATATATATATATATATATATATATATATATATATATATATATATATATATATATATATATATATATATATATATATATATATATATATATATATATATTAAACTTTGCTTTATCTTTGAGCAAAAATTATAAATAGAGCATTCGTAAATTGCAAGAATATACAATAGTAAGAAAATAACCCAAAAATCCGCATGAAATAAATATTTTAAAGAAAATGTCATGATTCAGTCCATCAATAAACAAGTAAAACCTGCGCCGAAGTTTCTTCGGCGTAATCGAGTTTTCTGTACAGCCGCTACAGTGTATAATCAAGGCCACCGAAAGCAGATCTATCTTTCGGTGGTCTCGGTATAATGCTGTATGACCGCGGCCCATGAAACTTTAACCACCTGTCGGTTGTGGCTTGCCCTATATCGTTGCCAGATGTACGATTATTGCTAACTTTAACCTTAAATAAAATGAAAACTATTGAGACTAGAGGGCTGCAATTTGGTATGTTTGATGACTGGAAGGTGGATGATCAACATACCAATTTGCAGCCCTCTAGCTTCAGGAGTTCTTAAGATCTGAGGGCGGACAGAATAAGTGCTGACGGACAGACAAAGCCGGCATGATAATTTTCTTTTACAGAAAACTAAAACTACAGTTCAAGTACAAGAGAACTGCATGGACATCGCCTAAAAATACATGCTGACGGTAAACTTGGAGGATTTGAACCATTGGCCACTGATGCAGTAGGTCGACGTTAAATCCATTCAGCTACTGACGCAATAAAAGGAGAGGCACAGATATGCAGCTGCATATGTATCTATTTTCAGGCAATACTAACTCCTTACAATGTGGTACAGTAGGTACACCACTCCGGGCCCACTTGGGAGGATTAAATATGCCCACTTACAGCAGGTGGGGGTGAAGTCATAGTTACTGGTGTAGTGGTGTCCACTTTGATAACCATGCATAATCATTTGAGTTTCTGATCCCTCTCTTCTTATGCATTTAGTAGCTGAATGGATTAAGCGTCGTCCTAATGCTTTGGTGGCTGACAGTTCGAATCCTCGAGGTAGGAGGTTGTGTTATATATATATTATATATATATATATATATATATATATATATATATATATATATATATATATATATATATATATATATATATATATATAGCCTCGATGGCTCAGTCGGTTAGCTTCGGATATAGGTCTGTGGCGCGGGTTCAATATAGCCGGCTGATCAGAGAGGCAGACACTTTGCTATCCGTGTAGACATCCCGGGATTATATATGTAATCAACGGATAAATAAAAAGCAAATGGATGTTACAGACTAAATACACACACAAAACAAAGCCACTACAACACCTTCTAAAAACATAAACATCTCACACGTCTCGAATCGCCATACCCGCGCAATAACTTCTCGCTGCTGGGGAGAAAGGGCGTTGGGTCTGGTATGATACATGAAACATACGTACCGGGGTCTAAGCGATGTCAGGCAGGGCAGCCGATACAGGTCTACCTAAAGCCAAATCAAAAAGTCCTTCAAAAGAAGGCATCGTACTTATACAAAAATGGGAATAAAAGCACGTTAAAAGAAAAAAAAGAAGAAGATATATATATATATATATATATATATATATATATATATATATATATATATATATATATATATATATATATATATATATATATATATATATATATATATATATATATATATATATATATATATATATATATATATATATATATATATATATATACACACGTAGATAGCGTGACGTAGAGATAGTGACAGAAGTGAACTTGCGATATTTAAACATTTCATGCTTGAATCTTTCGACCTTAAAGTTGGCTTCGATTTTCTTTCCTAAACCCACTTTCGTTCAAGAATAACGTGACAGCACAGAAATAATTACGATGACAGACATAATTGTAAGGTAATAGCTGTATTGTCTGATCATTACCTAGCTCATGTCCTCGATAAAATGAAAAATACAAAATATTAAAATGTGAATAAGTGTTTTTGAAATTCATAATTATGCCATGTGCTTGGACATGTGCTATGGCCAAAGAAAAGAAAATAAATATTTTACACCGAGCATCATGTATGACTACATTATCAGTTGGAATATATGATATGGAGAGCGTTGACCGCCATCCCGGATGGTGCTTAGAAAGTTGATCACTGATAATGATAACATTGATGAATAATTACGTCGACTGATTTTAGGTAATATTATTGAAATTTGCTTTATGAATCCTTTATGATGATTTTTCATTTAAACTTGTGCAGAAATTATATATTTTGCAGATGTGAATCTGAATATTAATAAGAGCCATATCATAACCTCACAGTTGTCTGAAAACCAAACATTGTCTCCTGGGAGATATAATGTCTGCTTTCTGTTTTAGAAATCTGGTATTTTGTATAGGGCTCTAATTCCTACAGTATTACCAACAATACATACATACATACATACATACATATATATATATATATATATATATATATATATATATATATATATATATATATATAGAATATGTATGTTTATACATTTATATATGAATATATATTTATATATATACAAAATATATAAATATATATATATATATATATACACTATATATAATATAACTTATATAATATAAATTATATATATATATATATATATATATATATATATATATATATATATATATATATATATATAAATATATAATGCATAAGTTTCACTTGAGAATTAAGACTAATCCCATCGCGTTTCAAGATGGCGAGCCGTCATCCGGACTAAGTGGGCCTTCCATATCATTACCTGTAATGCCTGAGAACGTAATTAAAACTTCTGGGTGACCTAATGGGGTAATCTGGGACAGAGAGCCAACCCTTTCCAGCTGTCATCTTCAAGTTCATGACTGAGCGACTCGCGGTAATACGTGAATGCATCGTTTTCTCTCTCGTCGAATCACAGGGTGATAATTAGAGAATACTTCTCGTGAATAATTGGTGTTTTCATACGTCATGGAAGTAAATATTTTTATTAATTTATTCCATTTAGAACAATATTTAAAGAGAAGTATTTAACTTATGAATGACAGTGGAAGCACGGCCTAATCATCAACACGAATCACATCAAGATCTGCTCCTATAACCACATTAGTTTAAATGCAAAATTATTCGTAGCTTTAGAGAAGGTAAGTTTGATTAAAATGTGTTGTTATTTCAGCTAATCATTCATTATCAATAAGAAATGTTTTGTTGAACAGTTACGTTATCTATAAGTATAGAGTATCTTTTATTGGAATTGGATTAAGAGTAAGGCATATGAACTTTTTTGCTCTGATACATCGTTTACTCATAGTATATTGTAATCATTTTGATCATCATGCATTATATATATATGTGTGTGTGTGTGTGTAGATGTAGATATATATATATATATATATATATATATATATATATATATATATATATATATATATATATATATATATATATATATATATATATATATATATATATATATATATATATATATATATATATATATATATATATATATATATATATATATATATATATATGTATATATATATATATATATATATATATATATATATATATATATATATATATATATATATATATATATATATATATATATATATATATATATATTATTATAAGGTGTTATAATATATAAAACAATTCTACAAATATTATGTGTGTCTGTGAAAATTTTGATGTTTTCCTTGCAGATTCATCATTTGTTGTGATTATATGATTTTAAAATGTCTTTTCTTACAGATAAATTGTGTATCATGTAATCTTAAAATGTTTTGACATGTTTTTTCCAGGTGTTTAATATATGGTGCAGTATATAAAATTGTATACAGGGTGTTATGGACTCGAATTCTTAACGCCAAACAGAGAGAAAGGGTAAGATTCTTATCGAAACACGAAGTCAAGTTTGGAGAAAGGCAGAGGCCTCTTGTCTTATCTGAAGAGTTGACAGCTATCGGCAAATTGCCTGTTACGCATTTGTTCTGTGTGCTTATCCCCTGGTTATTAGCTGTGTCCATGCTTATTATGTTTTCATAATCTGAGAAAGAGAGAATGATTAAGTGAGAGGATGAAGTTGACATACTGACTGCCGACCAAAAATTGGGTCCAAAATACCTCCCTTTTATTTGCTCAGTTGGTTTGAGTGAGCGGATGGTGTCAATCATTGATGAGAGCTCTGGCATATTTCTTTCTGAGCCTTAGAGTTCCCTGTATGTATACCATACATGTATACCTGTATGTATAATGTATGTACACGTTATGTATTCTTGAGTATTCTGGGAGGGCTTGAAGATAAAAGAGGAGTGCGGAATGAGAAACCAGCAGTTAGGAACAGGGGCTGCTGGAAATAGGCTGTCTCCCTCACTCTCTCTCTCTCTCTCTCTCAATCATACCATTCATGTATAAGGGTGTGATGTTATACTGGTTGCTCTCTTATTTGTAAAAGTTTTGTTAAATTCACCCAAGAAGTGTATACATTTTGTAAAATCGATCTAAGGTTTTTTATTATGTTGTGCAAGCATTGTGAAAATGTATTTCACTATTTTCTGTTGAAGAAGGTAAGGTTCTTATTTTGTGCTGTTATTGTGATAGAGAATTATTATTTTGATAAGAGGTGGATAATATCTCTTATTGTGAGCTCTAATGTGCCTTGCTGCTAATTATATATCATTGTGTATGTCATTGTGACTTGGCAGTGTTGTCTTTGAGAAAGTCCTAGAAAGACGTGAGTTTAACCTTTTTAAAAGTGAAGGTAATCTTTTAAAAGATTGATATAATCTTTAAACATATTTTTGTCTTAGTGAAATTGCTGTTGGTATATTTCCATTTTTGCATATTTCATTCTCTAATTTTATAATTAGTGTTTTACAAAGTTTTGTGCAGGTGATTACTTAGCATTTTGTTAGTGCATACTTATTATTGAGATTTCAGTGAATACTTATATGGATTCCAGTCATTAATATTTTGGTGAACACTTGTGTTGAGTTTAGTTAATCAGGTATATGTTTAAAACTTGAGTGATAGTTAATGGTTTGAATCTTACTTAACCAAATTGCTTTCTTAATAAATTAAAGTTTTGTGAATTAAACTTGATTAAGAAATACTTAAATCTTACACTGTTGTCAGAAAACAGTAAATCTTTTTGAGATTGTGAGCTCTGCATATAACTTTTGAACTTAGAAATAAATCTGTCTGTTTAAAGTTTTTAAAGCACAGCATTTCATTTTGATCATCAGTAATTAGAGAAATTAATGAATGTGTACAAGGTATGTGACATATCTGTTTGTCCACCTAAGACTTATGTAGGTGAAACAGAACTAGGGAAGCCGGTATAGTGTTTGTTGAAGTGATACCCATTTTCCACTAGTCTGTATATAGCTTGTTGGTTGTTACCTCACCCATAACTTGATAAAGTTACATTGATTTTCTCAAGTGATAAGTAAGTTTTATGGGATCACTGTACCTTTAGAGTATTCATTCTTAATATTTTTGTCATAAGGTTTCAAGTATCTGGTCGAAGTGAGGTAACTTTTTGGTCTTATTATTTGTGTAATAACCAGGTGCCTGATCACTTCATGACAAATGATTTGGTGGCCAGACCCAGGAAATTAAAGAACGGGAAATTGAATAAAATTGAACAGGATAGAATGAGATTGAATGGGATTAAACCCAGTATGGAACCGTGATAAAATATTTGATGGCTAGATATGGGAGAATTAAATAAATTATTTGGTGCCCATCGTCCGGGAAGAACTAAACGGAATATCACTCTGGTTTATGGTTTATGCTGGTGGTGTTAGGAATATATTTTTGGTAGGACAGTGACCATGTAATTAGTTTTGAAGTGTGTTGTAAACCATTTTGTTGAGTAGACTAGAGAAAATGGCTCTGTTTGAAGTTCAGGAATTTTTGGCCGCTCCAAATATCAGAAAGTTATCTGAATCTCACCTGACTAAGGCACAGTGGACTCTCTTAGCAGTAACATGTGGGGGTTAATGTTACTCTTGATATGATTGAGTCACAAGTTAAGTGTGTTGCAATCCAGGCATTTATAAGCTCTGGTAAAGTAGACAGAGTTAAGGGAGGCATATGAATTGTTGAATGCAGCTGAGGTAGAATTTACAAATAAGCCAAGGCAAGAGAATGAGAACAGTGATGTACAGGCAGAACTTAGAAGTTTAGACTCGGAAGAATTTTGGGGTAGACTGAAGGTGCTAGAATCAGAAGAAAACTTACTTAGGCTGCAGATACAGGCTGATAAAGAAAAAGAAGAAAGAGATGAAGCAAAAGAAGAAAGAGAAAGAGCAAGGAGGTGAGAAGAAGAAGAAAGAGAAAGAGCAAAACATGAAAGGGAGTTGGAGTTAATCAGAGCTCGATCCATGCTACCTATATAATTATATCCAAGGTAATGCAGACCCTGTGTTTGATGTAGAAAGAGTACAGAAGTTAATTCCAAAATTTACAGAAGAAGCCCCAGATGAGTTTTTTGATCACTTTGAAAAAGTGGCTTCAGGTATGGGATGGCCAGATGATAAATGGTCAGTTTTGTTACAGAGTGTTCTCATTGGTAAAGGAAGAAGTGCCTACTTAGCCTTATCAGCTGATCAGTGTAAAGAGTACAAGGTACTCAAACACAATGTGCTACAGGTTTACCAGATGGCCCCTGAATATTACAATGAAAGATTCAGATCTTTGAAGAAGGATGACAAGATGACTTTCTTGGATTATGCCTATAAAGTAAGGCGATGTTTTAAACGATGGCTAGAGGCGGCTAAAGTTAAGTCTATGGATGAACTTGAAGAATTAGTGGTCTTAGAGCAATATCTAAGAGGAATTCCTGAACATAAGAGAGCTTATTTGAGAGAGAGAGGTGAAGAAACTTGATAAAGCTGCTACTCTGAGTGAGGACTATAACATAATACCCAGCAAAAGGAATTACAATGATAAGTACCAGAACCAGCAATTCACAGGTTATAGGTCTCAGTCGAGTTTTAAGAACACAGCTGTGAGAAACCCCTCTAATAACTATACCAGTACAAAGCCAGGATATGCCCCACAGCAGTGGAATGTTAAACCCGCCCCTTCTAGTCCATTCTCAAGACAGGTGCAGAAAACTAATGTTGTTTGCCATAAGTGTGGAAGAGTAGGACATTATAGTCAAGATTGCTACAAGGTGTACCAGCAGATTAAACCAGTTGAACAGGTGATAAGAGGTAACCAGGTAAAGCCAACTACGAGGAACAGTGTGGGAAAAAATGATACGAAACAAGCAGAGTGCTTAGCAACCAGTGGAAATGCAACTTCCAGTAGTGAGTGGCTGAACAGTGAGGAGGCTTTGAAGCCATATATCTTGAAGGTATGCTGACGACTCCCTCTTTGAGTGTACAGGTACCAGTGAAGATATTACGTGATACAGGAAGTAACCATAGTGTGGTAGTTCGTGGTGCTCACCCACAGTTGGAGAAGAATCTCACCGGAGATTCAGTTATTTTAAAGGGTATAGGAGGAGAGGAAGTAACTCCTATATGCCGTTTGCATTTTTCATGTAAATTAGTGACAGGAAATATTGATTTTGCAGTAAAAGACTCACTAGCTGTTGAAGGTGTGCATGTTTTACTGGGTAATGAAGTTGGTGGTGTTCCCTTCATGCCTTGTCCTGTAGTGACAGACAAACCGTTAAGGATTAGTCCTACGATAGATTTAGAGAAGAAAAACCCTCACCTATTTCCAAGTTGTGTAACTACCAGGAGCATGAAGAGAACTGAGCATAGAAGTGAAGAAACTGAAGATTTACCTGCACCAGAAGGATCAAATGAAGGATTCTTGAGTTTAGAAGAGCTGTTCCAGGAAAGTGAAGTTTCCCCTAATATCAGTACTGAAGAGATTCTTGAAGAAGAGGAAAATCCTAGTATTGGTAAAGAGACTCCGAGGAGTCAAAGTGTTCCTGAAGACAGTAGTGAAACTACAGAAGCAGAGTTAAAAGATATTGAGAGTTCAACCCTGGAAGTTGGTCAAGTAACTAGAAAGAAGCTAGTGGAACTGCAGAAGAGGGATACAACGTTGGCTGATCTGTTCTTCAGAGTTGTTGAACAAGAAGAGATGCCACAAACTTCTACCTGTTATTATCTAAAGGAAGGATTGCTAATGAGGAAGCATCAACCTGCAGATATACTGGGAAATGCTGAATGGGGTGAATATCATCAAATTTTGATTCCATATCCATTGAGGAAGCAAGTGGTAGCAGTAGCACACGAGGCTGGACATATGGGAATCAGGAAGACTGTTGAGAAGGTTATGAAGTATTTTTTTTTTGGCCTGGACTACACAAGGATGTTAGCAAATTTTGCAGGGAATGTTATACATGCCAGATAGCTGGAAAACCAAATGAAACTATTCAAAAAGCTCCCCTACAACGAATAGACGTTAGAGGAGAACCCTTTAGCAAGGTGATAATGGATGTGGTTGGTCATCTTCCAAAAACGAAGAAAGGACATGAATATCTGTTGATGTTAATGTGTCCCATAACCAGATGTCCTGAGGCGATTCCTGTAAGAAGTATAAGTGCAAAGGTAATTGCTGAGATGGTGGAATTTTCTCCAAGTTGGGAATTCTTGAAATTGCACAAAGTGATAGAGGAACGAACTTTACCTCAAAAATATTCCAGGATGCGGTGAATTTGCTAGGAGTGAAACAACAGTTATCTACCGCTTATCACCCAGAGACTCAAGGAGCCTTAGAAAGGTTCCACCAGACTTTGAAAAGTATGTTAACCATGTACTGTAATGAGTCGGGAAGAGAATGGGATGTTGGTTTACCCTTAATGTTATTTGAGGTTAGAAATGCTTATCAAGAAAGTATGGGATTTTCACCAAATGAAATGATTTTTGGTCGAGACGTGAGAGGTCCGTTGAAAATCCTTGCAGAGAACTGGAAAGAAACATCAGAAGAATTATATTACAATTGAAAAGGAGACATGGGCATTAATTACAGCCTTGAAAAAGTTTGAAGTGTATGTGAACCAACCTAATAGTGAAGAAATTTTAGTGTTATCTGACCACAATCCTGTAACATTTATCAATAAGATGAAGAATCACAATCAACGATTAACAAGGTAGTCTTTGTGTTTACAACCATACAATGTAAAGGTAAAGCATATAATGGGGAAAGATAATATTGTTGCAGATTATTTATCCAGTACCGGATCGGTGGATTCGAACCCGGGATAATTAATCTTCTGCAGGGGGAGGAATATTATAAGGTGTTATAATATATAAAACCATTCTACAAATATTATGTGTCTCTGTGAAAATTTTGATGTTTTGCTTGCAGATTCGTCATTTGTTGTGATGATGTGATTTTAAAATGTCTTTTCTTACAGATAAATTGTGTATCATGTAATCTTAAAATGTTTTGATATGTTTTTTCCATTTGTTTAATATGTGGTGCAGTATATAAAATTGTATTCTGGGTGTTATGGACTCGAATTCTTAACGCCGAACAAAGAGAAGAGGGTAAGATCCTTATCGCTTAGTAAATCCTGTATTGACATAAGCATTTGGACGAAGTCGTGTTTGGAGAAAAGCATAGGCCTCTTGTCTTATCTGATGAGTTGACAGCTATCGGCAAATTGCCTGTTACGCATTTGTTCTGTGTGCCTATCCCCTGTTTATTAGCTGTGTCTATGCTTATTATGTTTTCGTAATCTGAGAAAGAGAGAATGAGTAAGTGAGAGGGTGAAGTTGACATACTGACAGCCGACCAAAAAGTGGGTCCAAAATACCTCCCTTTTATTTGCTCAGTTGGTTTGAGTGAGCGGATGGTGTCAGTCATTGATAAGAGCTCTGGCATATTTCCTTCTGAGCCTAAGAGTTCCCTGTATGTATACCGTACATGTATACCTGTATGTATAATGCATGTACACTTTATGTATTCTTGAGTATTCTGGGAGGGCTAGAAGATAAAAAGAGGAGTGCAAAATGAGAAACCAGCAGTTAGGAACAGGGGCTGCTGGAAATAGGCTGTTTCCCTCTCTCTCTCTCTCAATCATACCATTCATGTATAAGGGTGTGATGTTATACTGGTTGCTCTCTTATTTGTAAAAGTTTTGTTAAATTCACCCAAGAAGTGTATACATTTTGTAAAGTGATCTAAGGTTTTTTATATTGTGCAAACATTGTGAAAATGTATTTTACTATTTTCTGTTGAAGAAGGTAAGGTTCTTTCTTGATATGTTTTGTGCTGTTATTGTGATAGAGAATTATTATTTTGATAAGAGGTGGATAATATACTCTTATTGTGAGTTCTAATGTGTCTTGCTGCTAATTATATATCATTGTGTATGTCATTGTGACTTGGCAGTGTTGTCTTTGAGAAAGTCCTAGAAAGATGTGAGTTTAACCTTTTTAAAAGTGAAGGTAATCTTTTAAAAGATTGATATAATCTTTAAACATATTTTTGTCTTAGTGAAATTGCTGTTGGTATATTTCCATTTTTGCATATTTCATTCTTATATGTCTGTGTTATCAGATTGCTCTAATTTTATAATTAGTGTTTTACAAAGTTTTGTGCAGGTGGTTACTTAGCATTTTGTTAGTGCATACTTATTATTGAGATTTCAGTGAATACTTATATGGATTCTGGTCAGTAAAATTTTGGAGAACACTTGTGTTGAGTTTAGTTAATCAGGTATATGTTTAAAACTTGAGTGATAGTTAATGGTTTGAATCTTACTTAAACAAATTGCTTTCTTAATAAATTAAAGTTTTGTGAATTAAACTTGATTAAGAAATACTTAAATCTTACACTGTTGTCAGAAAACAGTAAATCTTTTTGAGATTGTGAACTCTGCATATAACTTTTGAACTTAGAAATAAAACTGTCTGTTTAAAGTTTTTAAAGCACAGCATTTCATTTTGACCACCAGTAATTAGAGAAATTAATGAATGTGTACAAGGTAAGTGACATATCTGTTTGTTCATCTAAGACTTATCTAGGTAAAATAGAACCAGGGAAACCGTCATAGTGTTTGTTGAAGTGATACCCATTTTCCACTAGTCTGTTTATAGCTTGTTGGTTGTTACCTCACCCATAACTAGATAAAGATACATTGATTTTCTCAAGTGATAAGTAAGTTTTATGGGATCATTGTACCTTTATAGTATTCAGTCTTAATATTTTTGTTATGAGGTTTCAAGTATCTGGTCGAAGTGAGGTAACTTTTTGGTCGTATTATTTGTGTAATAACCAGGTGCTTGATCACTTCGTGACAATATATATATATATATATATATATATATATATATATATATATATATATATATATATATATATATATATATATATATATATATATATATATATATATATATATATATATATATATATATATATATATATATATATATATATATATATATATATATATATATATATATATATATATATATATATATATATATATATATATATATATATATATATATATATATATATATATATATATATATATATATATATATATATATATATATGTATATATATATATATATATATATATATATATATATATATATATATATATATATATATATATATATATATATATATATATATATATATATATATATATATATATATATATATATATATATATATATATATATATATACTATGCGTGATGATCAAAATGATTACAATACCATGAGGAAACGATGTATCACAGCAAAAAAGTTCAAAAGCCTTACTTAATCCAGTTCCAATAAAAGATACCCTATACTTATAGATAACGTAACTGTTCAACAAAACATTTCTTATTGACAATCAATTATTAGCTGAAATAATAACACATTTTAATCAAACTTACCTTCTCTAAAGCTACGAATAATTTTACAATCAAACTATTGTGGTAATAGGAACAGATCTTGATGTGATTCGGGTTGATGATTAGGCCGTGCTTCCATTGTCATTCATAAGTTAAATACTTCTCTTTAAATATTGTTCTAAATGGAATAAATTAATAAAAATATATACTTCCATGACGTATGAAAACACCAATTACTCACGAGAAGTATCCTCTAAGAATCTCCCTGTGACTCGACGAGAGAGAAATCGATGCATTCACGTATTACCGCGAGTCGCTCAGTCATGAACTTGAAGATGACAGCTGGAAAGGGTTGGCTCTCTGTCCCAGATTACCCCATTAGGTCACCCAGAAGTTTTAATTACGTTCTCAGGCATTACAGGTAATGATATGGAAGGCCCACTTAGTCCGGATGACGGCACGCCATCTTGGAACGCGATGGGATTAACCTTAATTCTCAAATGATGTTCTCCGGGTGTCTGGTGATGATGAGTGGATCAAGGGGACGTGAGTCCTTCCGTACTCGAATCTTTCTTTGAATTTGTGATACTAGTCATTTGGATTTTTATTACAGAATGCCCTTTCGAACGTCATAGGCAAATAATAATAATAATAATAATAATAATAATAATAATAATAATAATAATAATAATAATAATAATATATGAAGGGAGTAGACCCTCTTTTAAACGGGTCTTATTAAAAAGGATGGCTGTATTATGCGAATTTATCTTATACAGTGTCTTTTCTATTTTCCTTATGAATCGCTTTTCGAGCTCAGCGATGTTAGTCAGCAACTGGCCGATATTCACGTTGGAAAAAAGATAATAATAATAATAATAATAATAATAATAATAATAATAATAATAATAATAATAATAATAATATTTTACTATTATTATTATTATTATTATTATTATTATTATTATTTTATTATTATTATTATTATTATTATTATTATTATTATTATTATTATTATTATTATTATTATTATTATTATTATTATTATTATTATTAAATTGGATGGCTGCATCATTGTAGGTAATTTCTGTATTGAGTCTTCTTAATTTTCGGTGCAATTATTTTCTGTATTATGTTAATTTTTTTAGACAATAACTGGCCAAAGTTCGTATTTTGGTAGAGAGAAATACATCCGCCGCAGTTAAAGAGAGGATCTACTTCCTTGTTCTTATTATTGTTAAAATTATTTTTATATTAAATCACACAAATTAATATACCTATGGATGTCCAAAGAGTTTTAAGTAAATAACGATTTTATTATTATTATTATTGATGGAAAGAGAAACCCACAAGATTCTTGTGTATAACTTGCTTACTGGTAAATATTTACATATTACTTTGATCTCGAGCTCTTTCAGGTCCTAACTGTGACCCTTTTTCAAGAGATGAGGTAGTCAGGCTGGTTCAAGGCCCAGCAATCTTCTGGAACTTCTTCTCCCTGTGCTGTCATTTATATGATGGCTGTCCTGGTTTCCATTCTCTTGAGAGTTGTTAATCTCCTCCTGTCGGTTTGATATCCTGATCTGATGGTCAGTGGTATTAATCCTTGTGGTATGTGAGTAGTCACCATCGGTCTGTTGGGCAGGAGACCTAACTTCCAGGTCAGAAGGGTCGATCTTAGCTTCTTTTAATATTAAAGATCGGCTTATGGGATCTTCTGAGGTAAATCCTTTGTTTCCTTCTATCACTTTAATCTGTCTAATGAGTGCCCCTTCCACTGCCCTCCTATTACTGATGTTATTGCTTTTGTATATAAGCCTACTGTTTTTAAAATCCATCCTTTAATATTAAAAGAAGCTAAGATCGACCCTTCTGACCTGGAGGTTAGGTCTCCTGCCCAACAGACCGATGGTGACTACTTATGAAAGTTATATGGTCTACCAGGTTGTAGACAAGGACTTTTCTCTTCACTGATAAAGTTCACTTGGACAAAGATAATTAGATTTAAAAGACATCACATGTTTGTTGCTTTTAGGTATAACGGATGTCAGGGAGTAATCATTCATATAAAGATACATACATAAAGATATAGAGGTCACTGAACAAATGCAGAATAATTTTTAATTGTTTTCATGCAGCACCTATACTTACTATTAGTAAAGGCACAGCAGATAATTTCCGCTCATGGGGCCAAACTCTTGAGAAAAATGTTCCGTTTACTAGAAAAGGTATCCCAGACATCATCTTAAGAGTATTGAGGAAAAGGCCGTCTGAGCCTTCAGTACGTAAGCCTTTTATACTGCATGGTAGCCTTTTCATGTTTCTAGATTGATAGAAAAGTTGGTGAAAGGCATTGCAAGAATATCAGAAGACAATTTAGCGTAAAATTTCCTGTAAAATCTATTTCTTTTTCATCTTTGACTTGTACACAATGAAATTGAAGTGTTATAGCCAAAAAGACAGATGACAATGAATGAGGAATTATGAAAAGAACGTATGAAAGTTGCGATAATAGTCTTTTTTATATATAAATTATTGTTTACTGATACAGAAACACTTGCACTTTTCACTGGTTCAGTCTCTCTTTGGTCGATACCACGAAAGGTCTTAAAAATGTATGACGTCTAATGGGCTGAGGTCTAGCATTCAGAATCAACGTACATGCTAGGGGTTTTCATATCACTGTACGCATTAGCATTATCTATTACATTTACAAAACACATTCTTTTGTGGTAGTGCATTAATAAATGTTTAAAAATGTGAAGTGGTTATCAGTGGATGTTTGAGTGTTAGGTTACATACGTATTCACTTAATAAGCGGAATTGTTAAAAGGAACGTTTAATTATTTAAACCATAACAACAATATGGTAACTTTTAGTGCGAATATTTACAGATTTAAATGAATTGTACTTAACAAGTAGGTGAAAAAAAAACCGGATGAGAAATCAAAGGAGAAAATTCGATTGATTTTTTCCGCTAAGTGTTCGATATGCTTCTCAAGATTGGTACCTTCATTTACTTACATTTTCTCCTTTAACTACCACATTTTCCAAATCAAAAATTGGATCAGAAGGAAAAAGAAAATGAGAAGTAAGGAGTTACCTATAAAAGAAAATAGAAAAAAAGTCTCTTCTTTCTCTGAATCTTTTCCCACTTCTGTGTGGGGTTGATGTTTCTGACAGCTTTCCTCCACCTGGCTCGGTCAAACACTTCGTCCTCTGACAGTTGCTTGTCTCTCAGATCTTCTTTAACAACACCCACACACCTTGGCTTCAGTCTTACTCTCGCTCCCCCACCGGACACTTCCATCTGTATCACCCTCCTCCCTACGCATGTCTCACCCCTTCTCATCACGTGGCCATACCACTGCAGTCTTCTTTCCTGGGCCTTCTTTGATAGTTCTACGACTTTAGTAGTTCCTCTTCTCCTTTCATTCCAGATCCTGTCCATTTTTATCACTCCACAAATCCATCTAAGCATTTTCATCTCTATCACATCTAATTTATTGTTTTGCGCTTCTTTTGTTAATTTATTTTAAAACAAAATCAACAAAGTAATAGAAGTAAATAACAAATTGACTATTAAGTTATACTTGAGCAACTAAGAAACTTTCAGTCAAAACTGATTGCAGTTTGATCCCTAAGCAGTAATTAGCAAATGTCATCACAAAATTATTTACCATTAAAAAACAGACTTCATGTTGTCTATCATCTTTCTATAAAGAAGACAAAGTTACGAAACTTATGTATTTGGCACGTAGATTTTTTGTCATTTGGAAGTGTTTACTCACCAATAAACAGATCTCTCCAAAATGTAGCGACTCGAGGGACAAGAAAAAGAACGATTACTGTCCCTTCTAATTCTAATTGATAATTTATTTTTATTATTTGTGCAACGTAATATCAAAATCATTTAACGAATATAATAATGCACCGCCCAGAGTTCTGTTTTTAATTTCTGACTCTTGACTATGATTCCGTTTATCAAAAGTAGTCCCTGACTTACAGACATATTGCATATAAAAGGGTAGCAAAAAAGAGTATTAAGGTTAGTATGAGAAAAAAAATTCTTATTTTCATTTCATGCGTTTGTGTGTTTTAGCTTTATTGGAGTCGTGCGAGAGATTTACGACTCTGTAACACTACGTTATTAAAAATTCTTTTGACTCCTGCGCACACTGTCTTCTGGCTATTTATTCAGGGTTTAAGTTGGGTTTAACATTCTTCATAAGCACAGCCTTCCATAAACTACGAAAGAAAAGAAAACAAGTAGAAAATGCCACGAGGTGTCTTCGGCGCAATCGAGTTTTCTGTGCAGCGTATAATGCTGTATGAAACTCTTAGCCACGGCCCATGAAACTCTCAGCCGGCCATGGTGGCCTGTGTTGTTGCGGTGCCAGACGCATGATCATGGCTAACTTTATCCTTAAATAAAATGAAAACTACTGAGGCTAGAGGGCTGCAATTTGGCGTGTTTGATGAGTGGAGGGTGATCGATCAACATACTAATTTGCACCCCTCTAGCCTCAGTAGTTTTTAAGATCTGAGGCCGGACGGACAGACAAACAGCCATCTCAATAGTTTTCTGTTACATAAAACTAAAAACCATCACTTTGCTCAGACAACAGTGTATACTAATAACTTCTGCGAAAATTTTATAAATGATGAACATTAATTTGTTATGTCCAACTTTCACTTCAATCATTTTACATTAAAGGAAGAATACAAGTAATGTCATGCAAAGTATGCGTTCTAAAAAGTGACAACAAAGTAACTAATGTGGCGTCGTGGCTTTCTCTATGTGAAAGAATAGATTTATATACGTTTATCTTAAAGATCTTATGTAAATACCCATAATTTACATATTTAAAGTTAATACCCAACTGCCATTCCTTGTTTTTACCGAATACAATACATAAAAGGGAAAAGTACTTGATTTTCTCCTCTGGCAAAGATAGTAAATGAAACGAAAAGCAAAAAAATGCGCCCTATCAGAAACAATGAATACTCATAAGGACCTCCAAAAGAGACGATCCATGGTACTGTCAGAACGAACCTCTATCGGTTTCATAACCTTGGTGTTAAATGGCCGTAAAGGATGCAATGTATTATTCATGGAGTCACTAAACTTCTTCATTGTCTTTGTCTTCAGCTTTGCCCATTTCTATATGGGGTCGCTGTTTCCTATCAGTCTTCTCCACCTTCCTCCCCCGTAGGGGGTTAGTGCCGAGGTGCACTGTAGGGTTTACTTAAAGGTTTTTGCAGCATCCCTTCAGCCCTTAGCTGCAACCTCTCTCTCATTTCTCTTACTGTACCTCCATTCATATTCTCTTTTTTCATCTGACTTTCCACCCTCTCTACAAATTGTCTCCTAGTGCAACTGCGAGGATTTCCTCTTGTTACACCTTTCAGTACTTTCTGTCAGTTTCCCTTTCAGCGCTTAATGACCTTATAGTGCCCAGCGCTTGGCCTTTGGCCTAAATCCTTTATTCTATTATCTCCCTTCCTCTGTCCAATGCATCCTGACTTCTTAAACCTTTCTCCCGCATGTCATTTGCTGTTACCCTCCATCTGAACTTTGGTCTTCCTCTTCTTCTCCTTCCCTCCACCTCCATGCTCTTAATAACCCTTTTCCACACATGATCTTCCCTCCGCATAACAAAACCAAACTACTGTAGTCTTCTTTCCTGGGCCTTCTTCGATACGCCCCCTAATGGTTTGTTGGTTCATGGTGTCACGAAAGAAGCACTTAAACATATGAAGTGGATACGGGACATGTACTTCATAGATCATAAGGAAACTGCCCATCAGATTCGAGATCTAAAGTTACCACCCATCTGCGTTCAAAATTGACAGTTAAAAAAAAATAAGTAAAAAAAAAAATGCGATATGGAGAAAGATATATTGAAATTTTAGTATGATAAAGCTGAAGAAATATATCTACGGCGTCTAGACAGCATATATTAGTTTTCGTAAGAATTGCATTAGAGAGAATATATACCCAAATAGCATATATATACAGTATATATATATATATATATATATATATATATATATATATATATATATATATATGTATATATATATATATATATATATATATATATATATATATATATATATATATATATATATATATATATATATATATATATATATATATATATATATATATATATATATATATATATATATATATATATGTCTGTATATATATATATATATATATATATATATATATATATATATATATATATATATATATATGTATATATATATATATATATATATATATATATATATATATATATATATATATATATATATATATATATATATATATATATAAACGTATGAGACTTGGCTCACGAGAACAATAGGAAAGTAGTTCGTATGTTTAATCCTCTATAGAGTAGATGAAGCAAGGAAGGCAACAAGATATATGAGGTTGCTATCCCCATGGCTCCATTTGGCCACAGCTGATACTTAAACCAGTTCAACCTGAAGACATTAACCTTCGCATGGGCGAACTCCAGATAAGAAACAATACTGTTACAATCACTCTTAGATTTACACTTTAGCTGCTGAATCGTGCGTAAAAGCCTTGTTTGCAAAACCTCTACATTAGCTGGCTCATGCATCTACTCAGATAGCTCATTTGTAGCGTTTAGAACACACCCCGTCTCCTCTTCCCCACGCCCACACACCACACACAGACTCCACATATATTCACTTCTATCTTACACGCCCTCTTATACTACTTACTGGATATTAAGACCCTTCCTTTCCAATACCTCTTTCACGCAATCCATCAAGTAATTTGTTGGTCTACCTCTTCTCTTTCTTGGGAACTATTCTAAACTATACACTTTTCACCAGTCTATCATCCTTACACTCTCCTCATGAAAAACCCGCCTCAAAGTATTCTTATTAATACTTTTACCTTTGCAAACCAATTTATCACATGTACAAGTCTCGGCAACTTTTACCCTTTCAATTCCATTTATTCCGCAAATAGCTCATCTTAACAGCTTGACCCTTTGCATTAAACAGTCCTGCTTTACCTTTACTGTACGTGTAAGTGTAAGATTATTGATAAAAATACACACACACACACACACACACACACACATATATATATATATATATATATATATATATATATATATATATATTTATATATATATATATATATATATATATATATATATATATATTTATATATATTTATATATATATATATATATATATATATATATATATATATATAGATATACATACATATATATATATATATATATATATATATATATATATATATATATATATATATATATATATATATATATATATATATATGTATATAGTTCTCTGTTGAGAGTCGGTAGAGTTGTCGCCTAGCACTCGCTAGGCCCGGGTTCGAGTCGCCGACCGGCTAATGAAGAATTAGAGGAATTTATTTCTGGTGATAGAAATTCATTTCTATCACCAAAATAAGCTGTAGGTCCCGGTGCTTGGTAACCAATTGGTTCTTAGCCACGTAAAATAAGTCTAATCCTTCATTGCCAACCCTAGGAGAGCTGTTAATCAGCTCAGTGGTCTGGTTAAACTAAGATATATATATATATATATATATATATATATATATATATATATATATATATATATATATATATATATATATATATATATATATATATATATATATATATATATATATATATATATATATATATATATATATATATATATATATATATATATAAGGTATTAATGCCACAATTAAGATATGAGTCTGATAAAGACAATGCTGAATTCTAAAGTTTGCGTTCGGATACCACATTATCTACTCTGCATATGAAGAGAAACTGCAGCTTTGGTGTCTCTGGATTGGGGCTGTTATTTTGTGACAGCTCTGTCACTGGAGACACATGAAGAGGTTCGTGATCAACAAGAATTTTTTTTTTTTTTTTAAAAGCAGAAAAACTTGAAATAGACCAAAGATCTCGAAAGCCAGTATGTTCTTTCGTAAAGAATAGCAAGTCGAAAGATTTCGATACGATCGTACTAAGTAATACCCTGTCTGACAAGTCAAACACTTTCTGGAAAAAAATATTCAAATTCTTGGCAAATTAATATTGATTAGGAAAACGTTTTGCATCCGCAAAAATCGTTTGTCATTTGCCTATGGGACTTCCATGTCATAACTTTAAAGGGACGTAGACATGTCCAGTTAACACTGTGACACTCGGCATATCTTGACTTGCTCTCGTTCCTGAGAGGAATGTGGTGCGTGCACCTCCTGGTGTTGTATGAATTGCGGAAGTGATGTTTCCATTCCCTTTAAAGGAAACAGACATTGATGACGTCAGCAAAATCAGACGTGAGTAGTGGCATTTCCATGATGTAACCATGGAGATAGAGAGAGAGAGAGAGAGAGAGAGAGAGAGAGAGAGAGAGAGAGAGAGAGAGAGAGGAAGGAGGGGCTGAGACAAAGAGTATGTGGTTGCAGCAGTGACGCATCTCTGACCTCACGGTTCATCTCTTCCCTATCATCCTTCCGGGGGAGAAGTGAGAGAAGAAGAAAACTGAGGGGTAGTGGGTGAAGGAGAAAAAAAAAAAAGGATAATGTTAAGAGACGTTGGATGCTGAGGGGGAAGGGATAAAGCTTGGTATATCTTTGCTTCCTGGGGGCCTTGGGTGTGGGATGAGTGGGGGAGGGGATATAAGGGAGGGGGCGAACGAAAGAGCCGATCTTTCCTCGCGACCCCTTCGGGTGTCGGTAGCTGGACCCATTCTCAAAACACATTAGGTCGTTTAGCCTTCCTTTGGGTGTGTTATTGTTTCCACTGGCTGACATTTACATGGACCGCCACTCCGGCCTCTCGCTTCTTGACTGCCATCGACGCGAAGTTGTTTCGAGGGGCAGACGGAACTGCCTGAATTGGCTCTCCTCTTAAACCCCTGCCAATTCACAGTTATCGCCATTGTGCCGATCTTGTTGTTTGCTCTTTTGTATGTATGCGTTCTTTTTTCTGGTCGACCTCCCACCCCATTCTCTCTTCTCTCTCTCTCTCTCTCTCTCTCTCTCTCTCTCTCTAAAGTAAATACGATTCCTTTATCATGTGTGTTGATCTAGTAGTGCGTTATTTTAAACGAGCAACTCAACTTTCCTTACCTCTCTCTCTCTCTCTCTCTCTCTCTCTCTCTCTCTCTCTCTCTCTCTCTCTCTCACTCCGCAATAAAATAATAAAATGAGCATTATAATTCCCGGAATGCTTGGGCTAATTCGATTTGAGACTTGTCTCGGCCTCATTGAATTTATTTGAAACGGATGAATACCTACTGGGAGGTTAGGTACACTCATGAGAATTGTTGGAGGTAGGAACTACCTTTATTGCATGACACTGAAACAAATTTTGCTGAACAATTTGAATATTTACGCAGAGAGTACATTTTGAAATATATATATATATATATATATATATATATATATATATATATATATATATATATATATATATATATATCTATATATATATATATATATATATATATACATTTTATATATATATATATATATATATATATATATATATATATATATATATATATATATATATATATATATTCTTTCTTTCAAAAAGGAAATTTAATGAGGAACAGGATAGCCAGAAGACAACAAGATTATAGACCTTAATATTTTCTTATGGTAAAAGGCATTATGTGGAACTTCTGTTACAGAAAGTTAGAGAAGAATTTTTATTGATTTAATTTTGTTTCTAGGTAGGTATTGTATGGGAGTATTGTTGTAAACTTGGGAGTCGTAGAATATGCAGCTGATACGGTTTTAATAACCAAAATATCGTAAGATTTACAATTATTGCTTAATAGGATACGTCAAGGTATGTTTGGGTACAATGATAGCCAGTATAGGCTCTTTTGAGTTGGAATTTAGTGAAAGACTACAAAAGGCAAATCGAATAACAAGCAGGTTTATTAAGATGTGGAAATCAAATCGAATGAAAATGCTGACGAAAGTTACAAAGTAAGGTTACTCATAATATTGCTATAAGGACACGGATCATGGTAAGGCAACATTTTTGTCGATTTCATTATAAAGCTTTAAGGACGGCAGGTGTTAGGTGGAAAGGTAGTTAGAATTTATATCACAAGGGAAGTCCCGGACACTCCATCATGTAAATGGGAAAAATGATGAAGATGGAAATGATTTTCTCGCAACGTGATGGTGTCAGCTGGACTGTTGTTGGTACCAGAAGAATTAGGAAACTCAGACCTACTTGGACGAGAACTCGAGAAAGGGAGGCTGGAGACGAGTGGAGATTTGTGGAAGATGAAGCGCGGATGAGGCACGAATGATAGAAAATTCACTTTAGATGTTGATGCCACAAGGAGTTGAAAGCTATGATGATGATGATCATAAGCACTGTTTGGCGTTTGTTGTGTTTTAGGTTATTTTTTTTTTTAACTCGTGTAGATAACTAACCCTGACGATGGGAAAGTATACGCGCACAAACGAATGACGCGCGCACACATACACACATTTTATATATACATATATATATATATATATATATATATATATATATATATATATATATATATATATATACATATATACATATATTTATATACTGTATATGTGTAAACATATGTGCATACATAAAACGTATGTACTTATATCATTAGGGTTAACCTCAAAAACGATTTCTTTTGAAACTCTAGCCTCCCGACCCAAGCAAGACAATAAATTACAATTAGAAAAGAGAAGAGAGAAGGGATTGTCACAACAGGCGAACGCTACCCCTAACAAAAAGAGAAAAAACCTTTCGAAATGAAGAGAAAAATGAAACAAAAAGAAAGAATAAAAACCCTAAGGAAAAAGTTCGAGGGAAAAATCCCGGGTCAACTGAATTCTTTCGGTCATTCAGACGATCTTACTCCTGAACGTCACGAAGACTCCATGGAAAGCGCGGTATTCCTTTAACAATAAAAAAAGGAAAATGAAAAAAAAAGGGGGAATGTTGAACAGCCGCATAAACCTTTCATCATGGGGCGTCAGTTCACATAAAACTCAAATCATGGAACATCAGACCACATAGGGCCAGATCACTTTCGTGTTCGGTGTCGTGAATTTTTCGGCTGTCGGAAGCGGAACCTTAAGAGTAAATCTTGGCCCTAAATCTCAAAAGGCGCGGACTAAAAAAATGTTTTTTCTTTCGCCTGGAAGTTTTGATGGGGGTAACTGACCACAAGGATCGTTAATTCGCTGAGAGAGAGAGAGAGAGAGAGAGAGAGAGAGAGAGAGAGAGAGAGAGAGAGAGAGAGAGAGAGAGAGAGAGAGAGAGATAGGAATTTAGGAACTGACTTGTGCGACATAATGAAGATTTAAGATACTGTTTTACGGATAGAAATATGATAATCAGGGTAGTTATCGCGACTTACGGATATAAGGCATTGTTATATATTTAAGACATTTTGTAATTTTATTACAGCAGCTTGTGTAGGGCACCATTACATAAAACAATAAAGGACAACAATGGAATACTAATATAAATGTTGAAATGTTTAAAAGCAAGAATATTGCGTGCGCACACACACACACACGCATATATATATATATATATATATATATATATATATATATATATATATATATATATATATATATATATACATATATTTGTGTGTGTATGAGATGTATGTATGTATGTATGTATGCATGTATGTATGATTGAAGACGAAAGACTGAGAAAGTGAGAAAGATAGGGGGGTCGACATATGAAAACGGTCGGGCCTAAAAATTTATAAACCTTCTCAGAGGATATGGTTTCAATTTGTGGTGCTGTAGAGCAACTGTTATTGGGTAGACGTTCTATCTTTGATATTATATGAAAAAGAGCGGAGTCGATTGCGCATGTAACTAGGCTGGACCCCCGTTGCTAAGGAGAGAGAGAGAGAGAGAGAGAGAGAGAGAGAGAGAGAGAGAGAGAGAGAGAGAGAGAGAGAGAAACTGTTAAAGGGTTTGTCGCCATACGCGATAAGAGAGCATGGTTGCAAAGACTTGTGATTCAAAAGACTGAAAACTCCATATACGTAAATTATGTATATATGCAGCTATTCCAAGACAGCATAAAAAATTTTCTTTTGTAGAAAGAAGCCTTAGAATTTCAGGCTCTCTTCGTTTAAACCACTATTGAACAGAGAAATTAGAGAGACAAGATTCACAGAAATTCAAATCCAAAATAATTAAATGATTAGTTATTGTATATTAATTGAGTTCCTGAAAACGGGAGAATAAATCAAATGGTCGAAGTCTTGTACACCTATCATGAAAGTCATAGAAAGTAACCGGGAAAATTAAGGTAGGCCTTCGATAAGTATCCAATGAAAACTGAATTAAAGTTAGACAGTTGCACTCTTTCTGAATGATTCCAGGATAAAAGAACGAATCATATATATATATATATATATATATATATATATATATATATATATATATATATATATATATATATATATATATATATATATATATATATATATATATAAATATATTAATATAAATATATTAACTTTATTCTTTTACATACGCAATCGTTCTGTGCACCAATTCAGTTACTAACAGGACCTCATTCAGACTGGTATGTAGCGGAGATATTTATTCAAAAAAGTGACAAGCTTTGAACGGGGTCCTGTTATATATATATATATATATATATATATATATATATATATATATATATATATATATATATATATATATATATATATACACAGTATATATATATATATACATATGATACAGTGCTATATCCGAATAATCACATCGTCTTGCTTCCCTTTTGGATTAGGTCTTATACCGCATTTCCCTTAATGATCCAGTGGCCATTAATATAGGGTGTTTACAATCCTCCAAAGACGATTAACATGAATAGGGAACCTGCGGGGATTTCCACAGTCCATTCAGGGGCCTCTGGAATAAATCCTCATAGTTGACCATTCCCATTTGGTTATGCCTAAAGGCTGATTCATCACATTCGTTCAATTCCATTCGCTATGGAATTTGATTAGAGACCTGATCGTTAATTAATGGCTCACAGAATGTAATGTATGGTTATCCGTTAATCACATGTCTTATCTTTTTATACATGTTTACTAAATGAAGCAATGATATAATGATCACAAACACACACACACACACACACACATGTTTACAATCCTCCAAAGATTATTAATATGAATAGGGATATATGCGGGGATTTATATAGTCCATTCATATATATATAATATATATACTCAGTATATAACATACATTGACCATTCCCATTTGTTATACATAAATACATGATTCATACATACATATCGTTCAATTCCATTCGCTATATAATTTGATTATATATATGATATATTAATTAATATATATATATATATAGAATGTATATATGGTTATCCGTTAATCGATGGCTCATCTTTTTATACATGTTTACTAAATGAGGTCAATGATCAAATGCAGCCGACTGATCAAACAGACACTTTGCTACACGTGTAGACATCCCGGGATTATATATATAATCAGCGGATAGGTTTATAAAAAGCAAATGGGTGTTACAGACTAAATATATACACAAAACAAAGCCACTACAATACCATAAAACATAACAAACATCTCACACGTCTCGAATATCGCCCTATATACATCGCTGCTGGGAAGAAAGGGCGTTGGGTCGGGGGTACATATGATACATGAAACATACGCTACCTACGATGTCAGGCAGGGCAGCCGATCGAGATAGGTCTATATAAATAAATCAAAAAGTCCTTCAATATATAGGCATATATACCCCATACAAAAATAAAAAGCACGTTAAAGAAGAAGAAGATATACTATATATATATATACTGCATTCAGGTTGTGGGAAAGAATAAGTGGTCGGCTATCGGTCTTAAAGTATGTGTTGATGAAGGAAAGTAGTGGGCGGAAGATAAACAAGTAAAATATGCGCCGAACTCTCTTCGGCTCAATCGACTCTTCTGTCCGGTAGTGGCCTCAGCCACGGCCCACGAAACTCTTAGCCATGGCCCATGAAACTCAGCCACGGTCCGGTGGTGGCCTATGTTGTTGCGTACCTATAACGCTGCCAGAAGTACGATTATGGCTAACTTTAATCTTAAATGAAATAGAAACTACTGAGGCTAGAAGACTGCAATTTTGTATGTCTGATGACTGGACGGTGGATGATCAATCTACCAATTTGCAGCCCTCTGACCTCAGCAGCTTTTCAGATCTGAGGGCGGACAGAAAAAGTGCAGACGGACAGACAAAGCCGGAACAATAGTTTTCTTTTGCAGAAAACTAAAAGGGGAACGGTAAGAATTACAACATTAATACTTTTTTTTTTTTTAAGTGTATCTGGGAGTGTGCAGCTTAATTTTGATTGAGAACAAGATAGATAAACAGAAGGACAGATTGATTTAGAATAGGAAGACGTTGATTTTACAAAAGGAGTTTGTTACAAAAGAGTGCAAGAGAAGTTGGAGAGTTAAGGGAGACGTTCAGTGCTTACTGCACCTGGTAAGTGATGCAGTTTGGAAGAATTGGAAATGTGTTGTAGAGAAGTTCATCCGGTACAGTAGAATGTGTAGACGTGAGAAATACAGGTTTTAAGTCGGGAGGGCCTGAGGCAAGGCTTAGCTTTTTCCTGTTGTGAGAAATATATTTCTTTTTCTCAGTTTACCAAGTGATGAGGAAAGTAGGTGCAAAGTTATGGGATAAAAAAAGTGTTGTAGGCTGGTGTTAGCAGGTAACGAAATTAACTGGGGATATTGAGAAGAAGTAGCAAACTAATAAAAGTTTTCAAAATGTTTTGAAAAGAGGAATGCTGATATTGATTATCAGATAGAGAAAGGTCATGGGGTGTATGAAAGCCGTAAGTTGCAGTAAATATAACCGACAATAGTTTTATGAGAGAAGAGGTGATTTTAACAGAATAATCACAACAATGAAGATAACAGAAGAGAAGAACAGTGCATGTGAAAGCAAAAATAAAACAGAAGAAGGGACTTTTAATCCAGATCTCTACAATGAAACCTTTCTTAGGCGTAGTTGATGCATTTCTATGGTGAAAAGGATAGCACAGGGTAAAAGGTAAATCAGAGTATTATGGTATGGAATATTCGTTTTGTTCATATGGAGAGCATTATGAGCTATACACTTCTGGAAAAGGGTCATAATAAAAGTGTTGGGACGAAGAAGAAAGGTGACAGAAAAAATCTTGGCTGGGTGAAATCATTTGTAGTTTTAAGTTTTCCAAAAAGCGTGTCAACCATGTTTCGAGCAATTAATGGTTGAATTTAGCCAATTTTTATATTGTTTTCCTCTGGTGTCAGGCTTTGTTAGGTGGAACTGTTAACTAGCAAAATGTTTATATATATATAATATAATATAATATATATATATATATATATATATATATATATATATATATATATATATATATATATGTGTGTGTGTGTGTGTGTGTGTGTGTGTGTCTATATATATATATATATATAATTATATACACACACACACATATATACACTGTTTATATATATATATATATATATATATATATATATATATATATATATATATATATATATATATATATATATATATATATGTTATAGTGCACTTTTATTTGTATTGCGTTGCACCACATATGAATGGCTCCGTTTCTGTCTGTTGACTTTCACTTGATAGTGACGCAGGGGACTCGGTAAGTTAGGTTGAAATTGTCTATTAATACTTTCTATTTTTCCGGGAGGGGTAAGGATTCACCGGGCACGGTTTTTCATAAGTTTAATCTTAACCTAAACTATTTCACACGGCCAGCCACACTGGACTTAGAAATTTCTTGATGTCAAGAGATAGGAGTGACACAATCCTACCCAATTTGGTTTTCAATTAACTCTGGCTAAAAATTGATCAGAATGAACTCTGGACCTATGTTGTATAAAACTGCCTCCTTGAGGACGTCTACTTTACTCTTAATGGTTCAATCTTAACTCCCACTTTTGGCAAGGACAAATCAGGTCAATTTTGCTGACCTTTTCACTTCTTAGTCTATCCTCTAACTCCTCCTTCCTTTCCCACATCTTGGAGGTTTGTTATGGTTACATTTCAATTTACTTGGTATCATGGCTCATCATTTTTAAACTATCAACATCGTCTCTCGCTCTCTCTTTCTCTCTCATAATCCCGATCAGTGAATCTCATACTTATTACTGCATAACATACATATATATATATATATATATATATATATATATATATATATATATATATATATATATATATATATATATATATATATATATATATATATATACATATACTGTATATATAGCCTCGATGGCCAAGTCGGTTAGAGCAGAGCCTTGGACTTCGTAGAGGTCTATGGCGCAGGTTCAAATCCGCAGCCGACCGGTTAGAGAGGTGGTCACTTTGCTGTCCATGTAGACACCCCAGGATTATGTATGTAATGAACGGATAGGTTTGCTTAAAAGCAAATAGGTGTTACAGACTAATACACACACAAACAAAGCCACTCCAACATCTTCTAAAAACATAACAGACACCTCACACGTCTCGACTGTCGACCTAACTGCACAACGTCTCCTTGCTGCTGGGAGAAAGGGCGCTGGTGACTGGTACAATACATGTACCTACGCTACCGGGGTCTAAGCGATGACAGGCAGGGCGGCCGATCGAGACTACAGAGTTTACCCCAAAGCCAAATCAAAGTCCTTCAAAAAGAAGGCATCGTGCTTACCCCATACAAATGGGAAAAAAGCACGTTAAGAGAAGAAGAAAAAGAAGATATAATTTTATATATGTTTGTGTATAAGCGCACAATTTAATCAAAGTGATATAGTACAGTAGGGTGATTAAGATGCAATGTTGTAACCTTTTTAAAACATTACTCTAAAACTTCTTTAGTACATAAGAAATTCTTAGAGGCTTAATCGACTACGAAAGGATATTTTGTGAAAGAAGAGCATCCTAAAGTTGCAATTTTATTAAAATTAACATCCTAAAGTTTCTGTTAAAGTGTAAGATGAATTTCTATCGTATTTCAGCTACGTAATTGCTGCAATTGTAAATTCGTAATATGTGGCAGCCTATGAACACATTACTATGCACTAGATATATATATTTCGTGTTGACATTTTGTTACGCATAAAATATGGTTTATAAAAATAGCAACAGATAAGTGTTCAGAGGAAGGGGTAAGCTTCATTGACGTTCTTAGTAACTTGCAAGCTTAGTAGCTACTTCAGAAACCAGTGTTCTAAGTTGAATGGTCTCCAGTGAAAATATAATGTAATATGAGTTTAAGTATTGCTAAGTAAAAGAAACTAAGAAATATATTTAGTAATTTTATTTTTGCTTTCCTGTGAGATAATGCTCTGGACCAAAAGTAGTGTTATGGTTTTATCATAGAGATACTATTTCAATAGCGATGTGATTACAAATAGTAAATATCATGTACCAAATCTCCAAAGAGGAACCAATAACTCAGTGACTACTTTGTTATTCTAGTGATATATAGAGTACTGAGAACTTGATAAACCGTTTTAGTTTGGAATATTGAAAGTTTTTCAGAATACAAACACTATAGTAGACTGGCTTTATTCACTTCTTTTTAACTAAAAACTTTTTATTGAACGTGGTAAGCTGAAGTATTCCACCCTGAAGTCAAAAATCTCCAATTGTGAACCTTCAACAAAAATTTTTTTTTACTAAACGGCAAGTATTCACTTACTGTGAACAATACTAGTCATAAATTCCCAGAAATCTCATTAATCAAATTACTTTTAACAAGCTGCAGTGAACGAGTCTGACAATGAAGGCTATTTCCTGTAATAAAAGAAAGGATATCGGAGCGATATGGCTACGACAAGAAGCAATGGAAGAGAGCTTAGCGCAGCTGCGAACGTCATTCACTATTTGTTTTTTACAGATTTCTTCATTAATTAGTCTTAGCTTTGCAAATATAAAGATTTAAAAAATCCCCTTTAAGGGGAAACCGAGACCTCCCCAGCCACCAACGTATATTTTTACCATGACTCTTAAACACTAAATACGCGTTCTTAAGATCTATTTCGAGGCAATTATCCTATGTATTCTGAAACATTTCTCGGTAAATATTTCCGTCGCGACATGCTGCAATATGATCATTTATCCTTTTTGTTTCCAGGGAACACACACCTTATCAAAAAGCATTCAGTAGAGGCTCAGCAAGGCACGGCGTATACCTAGTTATTTCCTTTGTTACCTATTCAATTACCGTCAAAAGGTTTATTTTTCTAAACTATTATATTTAAAGTATATAATGTGTGAAACATTGTTTCTTCTGTTCACACTGAGAGCAGACTATCAAGAGTTTTCGTTATGAAGCAGAGAAATACATCATCTTTCAGAATATATATATTATATATAGATGTATTCATGTATATAAATAAATTTCTGACTCACGTCGGGATCGAACCCAGGTCTCTCAGGTGGAAAGCACGGACGTTATCCATTTCTAAAGAAGTTGGAACCTGAGAGCAACTGCACCCAGGAATTACCTGGGCAAGCTAACTGCTTGCTACCGTTTTTCCCCAACTTCCCGACTCGGCAATGACTGACAACACATTTCTCACACAATCACGTGTGGAAAGAAATAAATTTCTGACTCACGTCGGGGATTCAGGTCTCTCAGGTGGAAAGCAAAGGCGTTATCCACTGGGCCACACAAGTCTGCACAGTTGGAACCTGAGAAGGCAACTAGGAATTACCTGCAACTTCCCGACTCGTGTGGCCCAGTGGATAACGCCCTTGCTTTCCACCTGAGAGACCTGGGTTCGATCCCGACGTGAGTCAGAAATTTATTTCTGTTCCACACGTGATTGTGTGTTGATGATTTCTATCTTATTTCAGAAGGGATAATGCGAATGAAATGTTGTCTATTGGGTCATTGCCGAGTCGGGAAGTTTGGGAAATTGCTTATCAAGGTAATGCAGTTGCTCTCAGGTTCCAACTTCTTTAGACTTGTGGCCTAGTGGATAACGCCCTTGCTTTCCACCTGAGAGACCTGGGTTCGATCCCGACGTGAGTCAGAAATTTATTTCTGTTCCACACGTGATTGTGTGTTGATGATTTCTATCTTATTCACTCAGAAGGGATAATGCGAATGAAATGTTGTCTATTGGGTCATTGCCGAGTCGGGAAGTTGGGGAAAACTTCGCTGGTATGCAAGCAGTTATTTTGCCCAGGTAATTCTTGGGTGCAGTTGCTCTAGGTTCCAACTTCTTTTAGACTTGTGTGGCCCAGTGGATAACGCCCTTGCTTTCCACCTGAGAGACCTGGGTTCGATCCCGACGTGAGTCAGAAATTTATTTCTGTTCCACACGTGATTGTGTGTTGATGATTTCTATCTTATTCACTCCAGAAGGGATAAGAATGAAATGTTGTCTATTGGGTCATTGCCGAGTCGGGAAGTTGGGGAAAACTCGCTGGTATGCAAGCAGTTAGCTTGCCCAGGTAATTCCTTGGGTGCAGTTGCTCTCAGGTTCCAATCTTTTAGACTTGTGTGGCCCAGTGGATAACGCCCTTGCTTTTCCACCTGAGAGACCTGGGTTCGATCCCGACGAGTCAGAAATTTATTTCTGTTCCACACGTGAATGTGTGTTGATGATTTCTATCTTATACATGTATATATATGTATATATATATATATATATATATATATATATATATATATATATATATATATATATATATATATATATATATATATATATATATATATATGCATTTATATATATAAGTGGGTATGTGTGGGTATGTATATATATATATATATATATATATATATATATATATATATATATATATATATATATATATATATATATATATATATATATATATGCATTTATATATGTAAGATTGTATGTGTGTGCGTGTGGGTATGTATATATACAGTATATATATATATATATATATATATATATATATATATATATATATATATATATATATATATATATATATATATATATATATATATATATATATATATATATATATATATATATATATATATATATATATATATATATATATATATATATATATATATATATATATATATATATATATATATATATAATATATATATATATAATATATATATATATATATATATATATATATATATATATATATATATATATATATATATATATATATATATATATATATATATATATATATATATATATATATATATATATATACTGTATATATACATACCCACCGCACACACACATACAATCTTACATATATAAATGCATATATATATATATATATATATATATATATATATATATATATATATATATATATATATATATATATATATATATATATATATATATATATATATATATATATATATATATATATATATATATACCCCACACACACACACATAC